>NW_012152174.1:4870471-4873549 GCF_000956105.1 Propithecus coquereli | reverse complement strand
TGGGGTCTCACTTTTGCTCAGGCTAGTCTGGAACTCCAGAGCTGAAGAGCAATATTCCCACCTCGGCCTCTCAGTATGCTAGGATTGCAGGCGTGAGCCACTACACCTGGCCTATAATAGGCTATTTTAAGCTGATAAAAAATTAATTTTGGTCACATAAAAAATAGTCGACAACCCCCCTCCACCATTTGTATTTTGGTTGTCTAAATTTACATCTTTATCTTTTGTGTATTTCTTATCTACTGATTGTAGCAGATGTTTTCGAACTTTCTGACTTTAGACTTTCATACCAGAGGATTGAAAGATTTACATATCACCATTACGGCACTGGGGTATTCTGAAATGATTATGGATTTACCTATATTGGTGATATACTTTGATGTTTTTGGTGATAGTAATTACTGTTCTTTCATTTCCAGTTGTAGCACCTCCTTAAGCATTTCTTGGGGGTAAGTCCAGTAGTGATGAATTTACTTAGTTTTTCTTGTCTGGGAAGCTCTTTATTTCTCCTTCATTTCTGAAGGATAACTTTGCCAGATATAGTATTCTTGACTGACAGGTTTTGTTTTTTACAGCACTTTGAATATATCATCCCATTTTCTCCTGGCCTGCAAGGTTTCTGCTGAGAAATTTGCTGATAGTCTAATGGAGATTCCCATATATGTGATTTGATGTTTTTCTCTTGTAGCTTTTAGAATTATCTCTTTGTCTTTGTCTTTTGATGGTTTGATTATAATGTACCTTGGAGATAATTTTGGGGGAGTTGAATCGCACTGAGGACCTTTGAACTTCCTGGATCCAGATGTCCATATCTCTCCCAAAACTTGTGAAATTTTCAACTATTATTTCATCAAATAGGTTTTCTGTGCCTTTCTCCATTTCTTCTCTCTCTCTCACACACTCCTATAACTCAAATATTTGTTTAATAAAGATGTCCCCTAAGTACCATAGGTGTTCTTCCTTACTTTTTACTCTAATTTCCTTTTTTCCCTCTAGGTATTTCAAAAGACCTGTCTTCAAGTTCAGAAATTCTTCTTCTTGATCTAGTCTGTTGTTGAAGCTCTCAATTGTACTTTTTATTTAATTCATTGAGTTCTTCAGCTCTAAGATTTCTGTTTGGTTTGTTAAGATATCTATGTCTTTGTTGAATTTCTCATTAAGATCGTGAATTATTTTCCTAAGTTTACTGATTTGTTTGTCTGTATTCTCTTGTATCTTGCTGAGTTTCCTTAAGATCATTATTTTGAATTCCTTTTCAGACATTTCATAAATATGTTTTTCTTTGGGGCCTGTTACTGGAGACTTATTGTGTTCCTTTGGAAGTGTCCTGATTCCTGCTTTTTCATGTT
The DNA here is from genome assembly GCF_000956105.1 of Propithecus coquereli. Lineage (NCBI taxonomy): Eukaryota > Metazoa > Chordata > Mammalia > Primates > Indriidae > Propithecus > Propithecus coquereli. The sequence continues at coordinate 4,872,200 of NW_012152174.1, read as the reverse complement.
TCTTGGGTCCCTACACTGATATCTGCACATGTAGTGGAATAGTCACTTTTCCCAATTTTATGGAGTAGCTTTTGTATGAAGAGACTTTTTTTTTTTTTTGTAAATGGATCCTAGAGTTTCATTTAGGAATGGTGTATTGACTGGTTCTGGGTGGATTCACAGGCCAGGCAGCTGTGCAGGGCTCTATCCAGTGGGGCGGAGTCACCTCTGGGCTGGCTATTGTGCTAAGGGCAGGCACATGCCAGACAGGTGGCTGCACTGGGCTCTCTCTAGTAGGGTGAAGCTGTCTCTGGGTTGGCTGTTGGCTGAGGATGGGTCAGCAGCTGCACAGGACTCTCTCTTATAAGGCAGAACTACTTTCTAGCCAGCTGTTGTGCCAGGGGTGGGCACATACAGGCTGGACAGTTGCATGGGACTTCTCCACTGCATAAGTCTACTTGTTTCCCTGGAGTTTAGGGTGCCTCATGGGTTTGGATGGCAGTCTTAGTCATTTCTTTAGGTCTAGGTTATGGGTAGCCAAGAATATTGGTCTGCATGCACTTGTGAATGTAGTGAAATGATGGCAGGGTCACAGGGATGGGGGTTCGATGGCTGCTGTCTCCCAGAGCAGGACACACTACAGATGTGGGTCCAGTTTCAAGATGGTGCTGTGCCATAGAAGCTTATGTCCAAGGGGTGGGGGGTGCCAAGGAAGTTCCTTGGGCAATGCAGCCATGCAGATTCCCAGTAACTGTCCACACTAGATTCAGGGTGTGTGAGGGCTGGGGAACCCTCCTGGAAATTACTGCTGGCATCTGTGATGGTGATGGTGACTGCCGAGGGTTTTTTGCTTACCTTCTTACCATAAGAAGAAGTCCCCCGATCCCCACCCCAGCAGGAGAGACAGTGTGGCAGAGGCAGGAAGCCTTGCTTCCCTTTCTGTTGTGCCATCCTGGGCTTTCACACTCCACAAGGATTTTACCACTCCCCTGGTGCTCTCCAGTGTACTTTCTCAGTAACTCCAGTTGAAATATAGTTGTTTAATTGTTGTTTTTGTCTTTTGTGGGCAGGGACAAATACCAGGCAATTCTAGTCAGCCATCTTTCTGTTATCACGTTGTTCTCGTATACTTTAACAGCCACTTGGCATTCCATTGTGTAAAACGTACTACAATTTTTTAAGCCAATACTCTATTGACAGACATTTGTGCTATTGCAAAAGAAAATCATGTCATTTCACATATGTGCATGAATATCAAGGCCATGTTCCTAGAAGCAGAATTATTGCTGCAAATGGTGTGTGTAATTAATAACTTTGTTAGATATTAACCAAATACTATGTGGAGATTGTGCTACTTTATATTCAAAACAATAGTAGCATGAGAATGCCTATTTCTCCACACTCTCAGCTGGTGTGTTGGTAAATAATTAACAATTGGCTTTCTGGGGAAGAGAAGGAGGGACTTGATATATAGCATTTACCAGTTTCCGTGACATAAATACCTATACTATGACTGATTTTAAGCTATCAATATGAAATCTCTATATGGGGAGTTGGAAAAAGATGTCTACAATCAGCCATTACATTGTCTTTGCCTATGCAGTGAATTGGCAAACAGTTTAATTTGTATCAATCTGACAGGTGAAAAATGATATTTTGCATCAGACTGAGTATTCTTCCATATATTTAAAAAGAGTTCCTTTTCCAGAAGCTGTTTTTTTAATGCCCTTTGTTCATTTTTCTTTTGGGT
>NW_012152174.1:4802430-4869521 GCF_000956105.1 Propithecus coquereli | reverse complement strand
ATAATTGCTCTAAGCTTTACCATATATAGCTAAAATTTATCACAGTCAACTTTCACATAATATTGTACAAATTTATATAAGGTTAAAGAATCATAGAACGGTATACTTCCATTTCCCTCTTTCCATCTTTTGTGCTATTGTTTTTATATATTTACTACTACCTATATTGTAAGCCCCACCACTGTTATTATTTTTGTCTTAAACAGTCAATTATATTTACATGACAGTAAAAACTAGAAAGGGTATTTTTTATATTTACCCACATATTTACCATTTCCAGTTCTCTTCATTATTTTGTGAGTGTGTGTGTGATTTCAAATTTCTATCAGAAACCATTTCACTTCAGCCTAAAAACCTTCCTTTAACATTGATTTCTCATGCAGATCTGGTAGCAACGAATTTCCTTAGCCTTTCTTTGTCTGAAAGTCTTTATTGTGCCTTCATATTTTAATAATGTTTTCATTAGGTTTAGAATTCTAGGTTGACAGCTCTCCCACTCCCCTCTCCACACACTTTAAAGATGTCATTTAAGTGTGTTCTTAAGACGTTTGCTGTCATATTTGTCTTTATTTCTCTCTATATAATGTGTATTTTTGCGCTGGATGCTTTTTATCTTCACTTATTCCTTCTCTAATGTACTTTCTTTCCTTATACAGATTCAAGTTTCTGACCTATATCATTTTCCTTCTCTCTGAATAACTTTTTAAAAACATTTCTTCCAAAACAGGTCTACTAGCAACAAATTCCCTCAATTTTTGTCTGAGAAAGTCTTTATTTCTCCTTCACTGTTGGTTATGGGCTGAATGTTTTTGTCCTCTAAAAATTCATATGTTGAAACCCTATTCCCAATGTGCTGGTATTGGAGGTGGTGCCTTTGGAAGGTACTTAGGTCATGAGGATGGAGCCCTCATGAATGGCATCAGTGCCCTTCTAAGAGGCTGGGTAGCCACTTAGCTCTCTTACTGCCATTTTAGGACACAAGAAGTTTTCCATCTGCAACGTAGAAGAGAGTCTTCACCAGAAATTGACTGTGCTAGCACCCCAATGTTGGACTTCCAGCCTCCAGAACTGTGAAAAACAAGTTTCTGCTGTTCATAAGCCAACTAGTCAATGGTGATTTTTTATAGCAGCCCAAACTGACTAAGACACTTTTGAAGGATAATTTCACAGAATACAGCATTCTAGGTTGGTGTTTTAATTTTTTCTTCTTCTCACAACACTTTAAATATTCCACTCTAATCTCTTCTTGATTGTATGAGTTCTGAGGAGAAGTTAGATGAAATTTCTATCTTTGCTCCTCTATACATAAGGTATTTTTGTCTTTTGCTTCTTTCAATAATTTTTCTTTATCTTTTATTTCAGCAGTTTGAATATGATATGCCTAGGTGTAGTTTCTTTGTTTGTTTGATTTTTGCATTTATCCTGCCTGTTCTCTAAGCTTCCTAGATCTGTAGTTTGGTATCAGACATTAATTTGAGGAAATTCTCAGTCATTATTGCTTCAGATATTCTGTTCTTTTCTTTCTTCTCCTTCTAGTAGTCCCATTATGCATATGCTACACATGTAGATGTAGCATATGTAGTTATAGTTGTCCCACAGTTCTTGGATATTGTGTTCCAACTTTTTCAGTCTTTTTCAATTTCAGAAGTTTCTATTGACATAGCCACAAGCTCACAGATTCTTTCCTCAGCTGTGTCCAGTCTACTAATGAGCCCACCAAAGGCATTCTTCATTTCTGTTACAGTGTTTTTGATTTATAGCATTTATTTTTTATTCTTTGTTAGAATTTCCATCTCTCTGCTTACATTAGCCATCTGTTCTTCCATATTGTCTACTTTTCCCACTATAGCCCCTGGCATATTAATCATAATTGTTTTCAATTCCAAGCCTGATTATTTCAACATCCTTTAAGTCTAGTTCTGGGGCTTGCTCTGTCTCTTCAAACTGTATTTTTTGCCTTTTAATATGCCTTGTAATTTTTTGTTGAAAGCCAGACATACTGTACTGGGTAAAGAAACTCTGGTAAATAGGCCTTTAGTTATGTGGTGATAAGGCATGAGGAAAGGGAAAGCATTCTTTAGCCCTGTGATTACGTCTCAGACTTTTAGTGAGCCTGTGCCTTTGAGCTATGAACTTCACAATGGCTTTTCAGTATTTTTCTCCACTCAGGTGGGATAGGATGTCTAGAATAAGCTGGGGCTGGGTATTTCTCTCCCCCCAGGTTAATTTGGCTCTAATAAAGCCCCAATAGGTTGGGCTCTGGAAAAATAGTTCCCCCTGAGGTCAGTTGTTAAGAATAGAATGCTTTGGTGTATTCAAGATGATTGCTTTTTCCCTCCCACTGCCAGAACCATGAGGGAATTTTTTCGTCAATATTTACTGTGAAGACCTGGTAAAGCTCCTGAGGTAAAACTTACAAAAGTGAATTCTGTGACTCGCATTTTGAGTCACACTCACTTTTATGACTGGTGCCACTTGGAGTTTTTAACTCTCAGACTTGTCCATACTGAACCTCCAGCAATTTATTAATTATAGTTTAGTTTTTCCGACCCTGGTACTAGCTCCTCCAGAGGTCTCTGCTTATGGGTTGCGACTCTGTGTTTGCCCGTCTGTCTCTCCAGTTTTGGCGGCAGTGGTTTGCCCCAAACCTCACTACTCTGACAGATCTAAGAACAGTTGTTGATTTTTCTGTTTGTTTAGCTTTGTACTTGTTATTAAGATGGGGTGATGACTTCCATGCTCTTTACACGCTGAATCAGAACCATAAGTTGGATGCTTTTTAAAATTTGTCTTTTTATCATTGGTGTTCAGCAATTTGATTATGAAGTACCTTGGTGTGTTTTCTGTTATGTTTCTTATACTTGGGGTTCATTGAGTTTCTTGGGCCTGTGGGTTTAAAGTTTTTGTCAAATTAAAAAAAAAAATTGCCCACTACTTTTTCAAATATTTTTTCTGTTCTCCCTCACTGCCTCTCTTTCTGATATCAGACTTACATATATGTTTGACTGCTTAATATTGCTCCACAACTCACTGATACTCTGTTCATATTCGTTCAAGTCTATTTTCTCTTTTTCATTTTGAGTAATTTATATTTCTATAACTTCAAATTCACTGACCTTTTCCTTTGCAGCATTAATCTGCTCTTAAATTCAGTGTATTTTTCATTTCAGTTACCGCATTTTTCATTGTTTGAAGTTCCATTTAATTCTTCTTTACTTCTTCCATTTCCCTTGTTATGTCCATTTTTTAAATTAGTTGAATAAACAGAACATATTTATAGTAGGTGTTTTGACGTCCTTTTCTGATAATTTGATCATATCTTCCATTTTCAGATTTACTTGTATTAATGGATTTTTGTTCCAACTATGGATTGCATTTTCCGAATTCTTTGTATGTATAATGTTTTTTATTGGTATTCAGACATGTGAATTTAAAATTATAGAGTCCTAAATTTTGTTGTATTCCTTTAAATAGTGTTGAACATTTTCTGGTAGTTAAGGTAGTTAAGTTACCTTCACATGAATTTGATACTTTTGAGGTGTTTTTTAAAAACTCTATTTAAAAGGGAAGAGGGGATCCCTTATTTTATGGCAATTTTGCCCCACTTTTAAAGCTTGGCCCTTCTCACATTTCTATCAATGTCCTTGAATTCAACAATATCTATTCATTCTGGCTGAACAGTAGTCAAATAATCCCAGTCCTGTGGGAGTTCTGGGAATTTTTTATCTTACAGTTTCCCTGTGATTATTTTACTTTTGAAGTTGTTATTGCCCAAATTTGTGGGGTGTCTTCCCTTTTTCTCTTCATTATGTTTATATTTTCCTTTAATTTTCTGAACAAAGAGCATGCACAGATTGGTAATCAACCAAAGACTCAAGGAATCCCTGTGCACACTTCTATAGAAGTTAATACTCCATGAGCAGAAACAGAAGTCACTATGTCTATGCTTAATTGGGATGGAGGGAGATGCAGAAATTTTGTACCATATTTTTGCCCTCAACTTCTCATATTCCAAAACTCAAGTGACCAAAGGTTATTTTTGAAAATATTCTCCAAAATATTTATGTATTAAGTGTTTTACTATGGTTTGAATGTTTTTGTCTTCCCCAAAACTCTTGTTGAAATTTAATCCCCAATGAAACAGTGCTGGGAACTGGGGCCAAATGGGAGGTGTTTAGGTCATGGAGTCTCCACCCTCATGAATAGATTAATGCCATTATGAAAAGGCCTCATGGGAGTGGGTTCACTTGCTTACACTGTTGCCCTTCTGCCTTACATCGTGTGATAGCACAGTGAGAAGGCCCTTGATCTTGGACTTCCCAGCCTCCAGAACTGTGAAACAATAAATTTCTGTTCATTATAAATTACCCAGTCTCAGGTATTCTGTTATAGCAGCACAAAGCTGACTATGGCAGAAATATTCCCTATTCTTAGAAATAAGCCATTCAGGACCATATCTAAATTTTTTTTATATCCAACAAAACTCTGCTCTCAGGATCCTTGCTCAACATAAAGCAAAAAATACATGATGAAAGGGGTTGGAACCTGAGCACAATAAACGGTCCAGCTTTATAAAGGTTAGGAAAAATCTATTATGCACTCTATTTCTGAGTGGGGCTCAGACTTTAACTTCTATAATCTAGTTGAACCAATTCCCACTACTCCAAACCATTGAAAAAATTTAGGGATAATAAAACAACTGCACATTCTTCCCCGTTGTCTTCTATCACTCTGAACGGAGATGCTCAGAGAGGTTATATTATTACAAAGACCTCTGACTATATCTCCAAATGTTTCCTGGGTTATTCAAGAATTCTTATGTCAACAACCTAACACCCGACTCTTCTCCAACCTGTGAACAACTCTGGCAGGGGTGTAGCAGGATTTTGGAAAGAGTATTCACTGCCAGAGAGACTCAGCAGCAATTCTTATGGGTTTTTTTTTGTTCCCCAATAAGTAGCACAGAGCTGAATCCTGATAGCACACTCAGTCCTGATCTTTTTTCTACTGAAGATAGAGAAATTGGGAAAACAATATTTTCTGAGATGAAATAGTGGAATGGAAATAGATTATTCATAATCACTTTAAATGTTGGTATCAGCAGAGCTGGAAAAATCCCCTGGCAAAATCCCATGGTAAAAATTTGCTAATTTTGAGGGGATTACGTCAAGCGAATAATTTTGGATGGGCAGATAATGAAAGTAGCCATTCTGACAGTTAAACTACTCCAGGGAAGGAAACTTAATTTTCAAGTCTCTAAAAATAATTGCAAGTAGAATTTGGTATTTTTTAAGCCACACAATTGAGACTGTTATGATAAAATTTACATTTCTATAATCTCTGCATGCCAGTAGTGTTAACATTTTATGTAACTATATAAATATGTAGTTTAACTATTACTGTTTGGAAACCACTAGATAGTAATCTCTCCATTTACCTTATCAAAAAAGGACCCAGGCCTGCTTAGATCTGGTTGATATAATAATCCCCATAGAAGATTTTCTTTCACATTTTCAACACAGTGGTAAAACTCTGAGAATGATATTAATACAGTGAACAGAGGATAGTGGCCTGTGTGGTCAGTTTCAAACTATGAGGAACACAAAACTTTTCCAATTCTCATGCTTACAACTTTCTGCCTGGTCAGCACTAACTGAAAAGATATAAAGTTGGCAGGAGTTACAAGCAGGAAAGAAAAACAAAGAACATCTCATTAAGCATATCACTAAAACTCTTCACTGAGCAACTGCTAGGCCATCAGAATTGCAGAAAAAGCTGTGATGAGGAGTTGGGAACGCCTCTGGGCAGAGATTTGTGTTTCATTTTACTCCTGCATCCTCAGTGCCAAGTACACTTCTGGACACAGAGCAGAGCTTCAACACATATCTGATGTATCATCAGCGGTAGAACTTTGGGGAGCCCCCCTCTCCCTGAGAAGAAATGAGCCTACCTTTCTTCCTTTGCTAAGGTAGTGGTCAAGAGGAAGAAATAGGCCCAGATGGGGCTCACTCCTCCTCTTCTCAAAGACATGTCTTCCCTGATGGACTTTTATGGACTTCGCTTTTATGGCCAAAATGTGAGGTCTTACTATTTCTACCTGTCTTATGTCTTGTTCGAGAATTAGGACTTTTCCAGCAGAGGAAACAACATGTGATAAGGTAGGGAGGCAAAAAAATGTAGAGCACGTTTGTGAAATTGTTGGCTCTTGGACATTCTTCCCCCATCCTTTTTCCTGTTTGGGCTGTCTAGGAGCAAGCCCAGAGATTAGAGTGAATCATTCTCCTTTGTTCATGCTATATTATCAAGATTGGTATGTTTAGGTTTCTCTATTGTTTTGTTTATGTATCTATTACTTTTCTTGTAAATGGGCTTCTGTCTTGTGACAAACAAAGGCTCCCGTTGATTATTATATTGATAAAAGATAACCCCTGTGACAAAAAGTCATTATGAAATTTTTTAAAAGAAATCATTTGTGTAAAGACATCTGAGGGGATAAGGTTCTGGAGAGAGACTGAAGAGAAGTGTACTGATCCCCTATAGCTACTTTTCCTTAGGAGGCATTTGTTGATTGTGCAAGAGCCTGAGAATCAAGCTTTGCCTGAGCACAGGCAGAAAAACTGGCCAAACCTTTAGGCAGTCTCACAGGGCTGGAACCCTGAAGGGCCTCAACATACTTTCAGTTTTCTCTAAAGACATTTGCCAAATTTTGAAGATGCATTATTTGGGAGCCTAAAAAGCTTAATAAGAAAGCCTTTGAAAAGCAGAATGTAGTTTGGGGCGGTCTCACAGTGTGGAGGAAATAAAGAATAGAGTCTAGGACTTAGCAAAATGAGGGGCCGCAATGACCATACCAGGCTCACAATGAAAAAATTTGGAAGGCTCTACTCTAAGAGAAGGGATGAATTCTAGGTAGATGGAAACTTATAAAAATCACAAGTAAACATTTTCCTAGGTCAGCTTCTGATTAAATCAAGTAATCAGTACCTATTCTATGTCTAATAAAGAAAAGGGTGAAACAACTCTGGTAAAAGATATTCATCATTTGAAGTCTCTAAAATTTTTAAAATCCACAATGTCTAGCATAAATAAAATTAGAGTTAAGAAGCAGGAGAGTGATTGATAATCAAGGGATTAAACAGTTAATAGAAGTAGATGGAGAAATGAATCAGATACTGAAGTTTGCAAACAAGGACTTCAAAATAAATAAGATTAATATACATATAAAATAGAAAAAAATAGATTAAACTCATGTATGGAACAAATGAAACATTGTAATGGAGAATTTGACTCTGCATTTTAAAAGAGTCAAGTTGACATTTTAGAACTGCAAAATATAGTATCTGAGAGGTTCTGCTTCTAGTATAGGAGTGAGCTCCTAGTACAACTGATCCTTTTTCAAATAACAGCTAAAACACTTTAAAAATACAAAACAAATAAAAAAAACTATCTAAAAGTTCTGGAGATTAAAAAACATAGGCTGATTATGGAAGGGAGTTGAAATTTAAAAAGTGATCGGCACAGAGTGAATTTCCCATTTTTAAGTTACTTTGCCCTAAGGGCAGCAATAGATATAGTAACAACAGCACCAGGTCACCAAAATACTGATAGAAAAACCCACTGACTGATTGTCTAGAGGAAGCAGAAAAAAAAAAATTCTGGGATAACCAGAGTCACTGAAGAGTGAATGGGGAATCTTGGAAAATAGAGGGCCAGAGAAAGAAGTTCTACTTCCGTGTGTAAATTTGGCTCAAGTCTATGGCTGACCAATGACCTACACATGCTTGGGAGAAACAGAAAACAGCTTGTAGCTAAAATTTGGACAACCAAGCCACCACAGATATGACAGTATGCAGTTTGAGTCTAAATTTTAATGAATATAATTCTCTATGTTGAGCTCTTGAGGTTAGCATGGGCTCAAAATCAAGTGGGGCTGTCAGGATTATCATGAGAGCTGATAATTAATAGGAGTCTGTTGGGACTAACTCTTATGGCTTTAGCTGTCACCAGTTATGGAAAGAGGGTTCAGGAATATAGTTTTAGTTATTAATTCTATTATTTGCCAAACCCCTATGATTCATGATAACCTGGCCCTCTGGACTCGTCAACATGCCAGTCTCTATGCTTAGCAGTACATAAATCTGCAGTGGAGATCTGGCCTGAGCTCCTAGAGAAAATTATTTTATTTTAGTTCCTGGACTGTGGGAGGGCGATATTCTACTAAGTCTTGAGATAGGCACTATGTTTTGTGTGCTGCCATATCCTCAATGCCTAGCATAGTTGCCTGGCTTAGGGTAAATGCTTGCTTAATAAATATTTGCTGAATTGAACTTTGGAGAGAAATTTAGTGACTTCATTCCAACTATCCAAGAACATATTTTTCCTGCTCCCTGTCACCTGTAACAGGTAAAACTTATAAAATCTCTGTGTGGAAGTCCCTCAGGCTTATGTATGCAGATGGACAGCTGCTGTATGGTTACCAGATCCTTCATATACTTCATATATTTAACTATAGGAGTTCCAGTTGTTTTTGATCGTTGTCTAAGATTCAGATTCCTGTTGGAATCAGCATAGATTGTGTTCCTGGGCTTAGGGCATCTCCACTTTCCAACAGTAGACAGTACTATGTATGAATCAAAGTTCTGACTACTGGGAAGATTTTTTTCTACACTACCATCTTTCCAGACACCTTGAGTGGGACAGTAACATTTTCAGCATTTGCAGCTGCCAACATGTCATGCAAAATCATCCATAAATGATCCTAAATTTCAATTTGTTTTCTCTTCAGGTAGCTGGTAATAGGGAACTTTCCATGAGGCCTGTAAGATGTGGCAGGCCCTGATTTCATAAACATTACTTCTTGTAATGGAATGCTTGGCTTCTTGGCCCGTTCATTATTACAGACAGAGAAAGCAGAGAGCATTCATGGTGGGTGGTTTGGATAATTTGGTCACCCAGCAACCCATGTTCAAAACCCACTAGAATCCAGTAAAGATGCACAGCGATGTTTCACAGAAGAAGAGTTAAGAGGCCTTGCTCCAAAACCTTAAAGGCCTTGTCAAAGAGGCCTTGCTCCAAAACCTTAAAGGCCTCACCACAGGCTTGATATGACAGTCCAAGCTGCTGCAGATACCGCAAGACTTTTTGGAATCCACTGGGTCACTAGCACTGATACCTGGGCTCACTGGAGAGCCTTTTCAAATCTCAAATTTCACAGTTTTTGTAAAATCACATGTCAAATGAAGGCTAGAGTATCCACTAAATGAACAAAGTATATACTTAGGGGGAGAAAAGAGACAGACAGATAAACAGAAGGAGAGAGGAATATTGAATAATGACCTTTAATGAACTTATCTAGATTTTTTGAAATCTGAAAACCTAGAAAAAATTATTTAATTTTAACAAAGACGTAAGTTGTGCCTTTTCATAAACTAAAATTTTATTTTGGATTACACAGCAAAATAATTTCAGTGCTTAGGTACATTAAAGGTCTTAATCAGATATTTGGTAAATGGGCCAAAGCAGCCACCCTGATGATATTTTACCACCAGAAACCAAAGAGGTCCACCAAGCATTATGGCTCCTCTTTAGTAGAATGGGCACAAGATTCAGCAACTCGTCTAGCATGTACCTGACCACTGGCCAGATCCTCCCCTATTTAACTGAGTTGAAAACTCTCTATATTTTCAGGAACGTAGCTCTTTCCTGTTGACTCATGTATCTTTTCAATCTTTAAGCTATAAGCAGCCTAGTTGAGAGTTCAAAAATCCTCTATGGTTTACTCCAATGTGATAGACAGATATTTCCTGTGTGCAGCACAATGGGAGAAAAAGTTTGGGAGGCACTGAGGTAAATATGCTAACAGTGACACTTGGTAAAAAGAGTTCTTAACATTTCCTTAGGGGCTATATTGAATTTCGCCCTAGCCTGGGTATCATGCTCTTCTCATTGAAAATTATTAATAAATACTTCTTAAAAAAAACATTATGATTTAGTAGTTATAATTTTGTAGAAAATGCTTCAAAATTGGCTATGTCATTCCTAAGGACAACCTCAGCCCTGTGCCTATTTGCTTACCACAGGCATCACCATTCGGCTAGAGACAGCCACCAAAATTCACTAGAGCATAGGAACAGTTAATGAGGTTCTATAAAGTTTATCCTTATAACTCAAAGCTTTTAATGATGGAGAATGTCACCTAAGGAGAAAGGAAATCTTAACTATACTCACTAAAACCTCCTGGCTACGATACTCTGTGTTTCGGACCCAACATGTCTCACTGCTTGACTGGGGTCAGAGGGTAGGAAGAATTCTTTTATCTATGAACCCCCAGAACAGTGCCTAGAACCACAATGGTCTGTGGAATCCATGATAAAATCACAAAGACTTTTCGCCTTTTTGTCTTGGGATTCACTCCCTGTGTCTCTAAGGAGGTGGTTCAGTTTTCGGTTTCATCTTTTCAGTTATCTTCCTAACATTGACATATAAAAGGTGGTTTTTTTTTCTCCTTGAGGCTTTCTAATGCAAAGAATTATGGGAGGAGGGGTGGAGAAGATCACAGGGAGATTCTTAGAGCTAAAGCAAAACAGTCAAATAGCAAGCAGCTGTACATGCTCATGTTCCAAACATGATCTCCAGGGGTGTGGGGGAAGGCAGCACACAGGCCCTGTCCTCTCCTCTGCACAATTCCCACAATGCAGGCAGAGCTGGGCTACCTCATGAGGGTCAGAGAAAGGAGATATCAAAGTGCCACCCTCAGTCCCATCTCTTTTCCTGGTTTCCTTCACTGCAGGGGGCAGAGGGGCTGCAACGGTGTTACCCTGAACACTTTCTCCAAAAGTAGTACCCTTCGAGATCCAGACACTGTTAAATGGGCACAGGCTGGCGGCTCTTTTGTGTGCTGGTTCCCAAGTGGTAGAACCTGGTCAGCCCTGGGTTTTCTTTCCTGTGGGTAACAGGCCCCAGAATCCTTTTGGTTGCATTCAGAAGAGAGCTAATGGGTAATGTTCAAAAACATTAAGCTGCATGTAGCTGAGGCTTCACTTAACAAATTCTGGGAGATTCCTTACTACTACACAGTGGAATAAATCTTTGTGAGGCCATGAGTGTAGTCACACAAACCTCTTCTGTGAGCAATCAGTGAAACATACATTTCCAAAATCTAAGAGCTCAGGTAGAATATGTGCTTTACTGCTTTTTTGTCTAAATCAGAAATTTTTAGAATGTTTTTCATCCCCAAATTTCTCTGAATTATTATTAGAATTATTTATTTAAATTTAGTTGTATTAATATTTCAATGTTTTCAGCTTCTAGATGGAGAGAGCAGAGGCGTGGACTAGTGCGGGCAAGTAAGCTTAGCTTACTTAACTTACTGAGCTTAGCTCAGTAATCAAAATAAATAATATATTAGCCACTGCACTCTAGCCCAGACAACAGAGCAAGACTTTAATCTCAAAAGCAAAAAAGTAAGAATTGGTACTAACTTTTTGGAAGGCAATATTAAAAATTTTAATATTCACATTTTTGACCCAACAATTGTACCTCTGGAAATTTTTTCTAAAAATGTAAAAAGATGTATATTTAGAGATGTTCATTGCAGCAGTGTTTATGGTCCATCTATTTATAGAGGAAAATAGGGAGCCACTAAAAATAAAGAGGTAGCTGGAGTCTGCTCATGCTCATGCTGATCACATATATATACATATATGTAAATCATAAATTGTGAGTATGTAATCAAAATAAATTTTTGAAAATAAAAATTAACAAAAAATTTATAATGAAAAAAATAACAAAAATTTTAAAAAAGGATCAGTAATAGTGCCATTCTGAGCCATATCAGAACCTGAGACAAATGAAAAATTCAGAAATATTTTGCTCATTATGGACACATGATCTCTTTATATTATACAAAGAGATTATTATCAGAACCAGACTCAACTCAGATGTTGGAACTACCAGAGAATTTAAAACAGCTATGATTACTAATGTTAAAAGCTCTAATGGAAAAGGTAGACAATATACAAGATCAGATAGGTAATTTCAGCAGAGAAATGGAAACTATGAAAAAAAAATAAATGCAAATGTAAAAAATAGAAAAACACAATAACAGATGAAGATTACCTTCAACAGGCTCAAGAGGAGACTTCACACAGCTAGGAAAAAAGAATCCATGAACTTGAAGATAGGTTAACAGAATTTACCCAAGCTGAAACACAAAGACAAAGAGTGTAGGGGAAAACAACTGGAACAGATATCAAAGAGCTGTGGAACACTATCAAATGTTCTGATGTGTTTGTAAGGAGAATACTGAAGAAATAATGCATGAGAATTTTCTAAAATTAATAACAGACAACAAACAGAGATTCAAGAAGCTCAGAGAACAACAAAGAAGATTAAAACAAACAAAAGCAAAAGAACTAGGCATATGACAGTCAAACTGCAAAACACCAAAGAGAAAGTCTTAAAGGAAGTCAGAGGAAAAAAAGGACACATTAACAACAAGGGAATAGGATAAGAATTACAGCCAGTATCTTCTCAGAAACCAAGCAAGCAAGAAGACAATGGAATAAGATCTTAAAGGGCTGAAAGAAAACACTCTCAATCCAGAATGCTGCATGAACTGAAAATATCCTTTTAAAGGGGGAAGAAATAAAGACTCTCAGACAAACAAAAATCAGGGAACTGAGGGATTTCATTGCCAGCAGAACTACTCCATAAAAAATGTGAAAGAAAGTTTTTCAGGCAGAAGGAAGATGACATAGGTTAGAATTTGGGTCTACACAAAGAAATGAAGAAGGTTGGAAATGGAAAAATGAAGATAAAATGATGATTATATCTCTTATTTTAAAATATTGCTCTGAAAGATAACTGATTCTTTAAAGCAAAATAGTAACAATGTATTATGTATTTATAGCATATCTAGAAGTAAGATATATAACAACAATAGCACAAATGAGAACTGGGAGGCATTGGGAATATACTGTTATAATGTCCATAAACTATACAGAGAGTGATAAAATATTATTTGAAGGTAGATTCAGGTTACTTTAAAAATGTATATTGTAAATTCAAAGAAACTCACTAAAGTTTTTAAAGTATAAATAGTAAGTCATTAGAGTAGATAAAATGGAATAATAAAAAATGCTCAATTAAACACAGAAAAGGCAGGAAAAGAGGAAAAAAGAAACAAAGAACAAATGGATTTTAATCCAACCATATTAATAGTCACTATAAATGTAAATAGTCTAAAAACAGCTAAAAGAAGAAGAATGTCAGTTGGAAGGAAAAGCATGGCCCTGTAGGGACTGTATTCCATAAACAAGAAACCCACTTTAAATATAAAGACCTAAATAAGTTAAAAGTCAAAAATAGAGAAAGTTGTATTAATATCATGCAGAGACTCATATTTTCCTTCTAAGATAGGGAACAAGGCAAGATTGTTTTTCTTATCACTTCTATTTAATATTGTCCTAGAAATCCTAGCTAGTGCAATAAAGTAAGAAAAAAAATTGCATAGAGATCATAAAGGAATAAGTAAAACTGTGTTTTTCCCATACTATATGATCACATGTGTAGAAAATCTAAAGGAATCCTCAAAAAGCTACTAGAACTAAGAAGTGAGCTTATCAAGGTCACAGGATAAAGATTAAAAAACAAGCACTATTCACAATACCCAAGATATGGAATCAACCTAAGTGCCCACCAATGGATGAATGAAGAAAGAAAATGTGGTACATATACACAATGGAATATTATGCAGCCAAAAAAGAATGAAATCCTGTCATTTGTAGCAACATGGATGGAACTGAAGGACATTATGTTAAATGAAATAAACCAGGCACAGAAAGACAAAATTTGTATATTCTCACTCATATGTGGGAGCTAAAAATTTAAAAAATTGAATTCATAGAAATAGAGAATAGAATGATGGTTACCAGAGGCTGGGAAGGGTAGTGGGGTGGGGTGGGGAATAAAATGGGCACGGTTAGTGGGTACAAAATACAGTGAGAATGAATAAGATCTAGCATTTGGTAGCAAAATAGGGTAATTATAGTTATTAATAATAATAACTTACCGTATATTTTAAAATAACTAAAAGAATAGAATTTGAATGTTCCTAAGACAAAGAAATGATAAATGCTTGGGGTAATGGATACCTCAATTAACCCAATTTGATCATTACACATTATATGACTACTTCAAAACATCACATGTACCCCACAAATATATACAACTATTATGTACCCATAATTAAAAATTAAACATTAAAAAATTAAAATACAAATACGAGTTGTATTTTTACATATTATAATAGCAGTAAACAATTAGAAAATAAAATATAAAAAATAACATTTAATGCAGCATTAAAAAAAATTGAAACCTAAGGGATAAGT
The DNA here is from genome assembly GCF_000956105.1 of Propithecus coquereli. Classification (NCBI taxonomy): domain Eukaryota; kingdom Metazoa; phylum Chordata; class Mammalia; order Primates; family Indriidae; genus Propithecus; species Propithecus coquereli. The sequence continues at coordinate 4,855,131 of NW_012152174.1, read as the reverse complement.
TAAATAAAATAAATTAAAGACCCAAATAAATCCAAATTGGCCAATAGATTAAATGCAATCTCAATAAAAATTGCAGACTTATTTTTGTAGCAATTGACAAGCTCATTGTAAAATTTATAGGAAAATCCAAATGACCTAGGATATCCTAAGCACTCTTAAAAAGTTATAAAAAAGTTTATTTCATGACTTACTATACAGCTACAATTATTAAGTAATGTCGATTTGGTGTAAGGATAAATATATATAATATATAGTACCAAACAGAGAGTTCAGAAATAGATCTATAAAATTAGTGGTCAAATGATTTTGACAAAAGTACTAAGATAGTTCAATAGGGGAAAGATATTCTTTTTGACAAATGATGCTGGAAAAACAGGACATCCATTTAGAAAGAAATGAACCTTGGCCCTCTCTCATACCATTTATCAAAATTATCTTAAAACAAATTATGGATTTAAAAATAAAAACTAAAACTATAAAACTTAAACATTTGTGACTTTGGAGAAAGCAAATATTTCTTAGGACACAGAAAGCACAAATCATAAAAGAAAAAAATTGATCAGAGTAGACTTTTAAAAATAAACCATTCTGCTCTTCAAAGGCGAGGCACTGACAGGGAGAAAATATTTGCAATACATATATCTGACAAAGGAGTTGTTTCCAGATAATATAAAGTACTCTTATAAATCAACAAGGAGACAACCAACACAATTTTTAAAATGAGCAAAATATTTGAAAGGACAATTCTCAAAATATATATGAATATATATATATGATATATAAGCACAAGAAAAATTGCTCAATATCGTTAGTTTTCAAGGAAATGCAAATTAAAACCACTACACATCTTCTTAAAAAGCTAAATTAGAAAGAGTCACAATACCAAGTTTTGGCGAGCATATGGATCACTATGAACCCTCGAAGAAGAGTGGTGGGAATAGAACATGGGACAATTATTTCAGAAAAGAGTTTGGCAGTTTCTTATAACCTTAAACAGACACTTTCTATATGACTCATTCCACTCCTCAGCATTTCCACAACAGAAATGCAATCGTGTGTCTCCCAAAGGACAGACACAAATTTTCATAGCAGCTTTATTCATAATAGCCCCAAACTGGAAATAATCCAAAAGCCTATCAACAGATAAACAGACAAACATTTTGTAGCGTATCCATACAGCAGAACACTTTTCAGCAATAAAAAGGAACAAACTGGATACACACAACAAAGTGATAAATCTCAAAAATAAGCTAAACAAAAGAAGCCAGGCACAAAAGAGTACATATTGTATACTTCCCATTTGCGTGAAGTCCTAGGATAGGCAAAACTCATCCATCCTAACAGAAAGTGCATCGGTTGTTGCCTGGGGCCGGGGTGGAGGAGACTGTCGGCAAAGGAGCACACAGACTCTTTTGGATGGTGGAAATGTCCTATCTCAATTGCAGCGGTGATTACGTGGATCTGTGTATACACTTGTCAAAATTTATTGAACTATATATACAGTTAAAATGATCTATTTTATTATATTTAAATTAAATCTTAATAAAGTTGACTAAAAATAAATTCCATTTTTTTATTTTTAGTTTTCCGATAGCTGATCTCAACATCCAGGATAATGCATTGCCATAGAGCAAGCTATACCATTCCAAGGCCAGAGCTCTACTAGCCAACTGCCGGACCAGAGCCCTGAGACTGCCTTCATCTCAAACTTGATGACATCCCAGGTCTGGAAGTCCACTATTCTGAGTGTCTTTGTTACAGAATCCTGTACTGGGTGTTAAGAGAGGATGGCAAAGTCTTGGCTAACACAGAAGTCTCATGAAGGGCTGCTGTATTCCCAGAGTTTAGCACAGCATCTTTTGAACGAATGAATAAGACAAAAGTGAAAGGTTTTCAGAGAAACCTTAGAACTCTAGAGTAGTGTATATGCAAAGACTGAGAGTCAGGGGAGAAGAGTGGGAGAAAAATAATGGCTTTGTGAAAACCATCAGGCCAGAAAGTGTCTCAGTACTGGCTCTTAAAAGAATCCCAGGCCGGGCGCGGTGGCTCACGCCTGTAATCCTAGCACTCTGGGAAGCCGAGGCGGGTGGATTGTTTGAGCTCAGGAGTTCGAGACCAGCCTGGGCAAGAGCGAGACCCCGTCTCTACCAAAAATAGAAAGAAATTAATTGGACAGCTAAAAACATATAGAAAAAATTAGCCGGGCATGGTGGCGCATGCCTGTAGTCCCAGCTACTCGGGAGGCTGAGGCAGGAGGATTGCTTGAGCCCAGGAGTCTGAGGTTGCTGTGAGCTAGGCTGACGCCACGACACTCACTCTAGCCAGGGCAACAAAGTGAGACTGTGTCTCAAAAAAAAAAAAAAGCAATCCCAGGCTATGAAGTGCATAGCCTAAGTAAGCATTTCCAAGTCCTGGCAATGTCCTTCCTCACTGATTTCACTAGGCCAGGTAAACATCCTCACTGTAGCAGTTTCCCTAGTAGGGAAATTTTATATCCCATGCACCTGCAACTCCCAATGAGACACATCTCCAGCCAGGGCTCACCTGCAAAGCACAGCTCTCATTTCACTGGAACTCCCTGCAGAGCATCTGGCCTCTCACAGGACGCTCACAGGCAGGTACATTTTCTCTGGCCCCACGTGTCTCTTGCTTCCCAACACAGAGGTGTACGCACATCCCAGATCAATTAATCAGCATGGGCTCCTTCCCAATGACAGCCAACAAAGACATTCTAAACATGGCTTGACTACGCTCATAAAGCTCTTGCTACTCCACATTCCTTCTTGGCTCATGTGTGACCCATCTGTTGGTGAAAAATTAATGAAACAGTGTGTCACATATGCCCATACACTCATTGCAGGAGTCAAGCTAGAAGTCATGCTTGGTGGGAAGCTTCAGAAGGGTATGCGAAACAGGCTCTGTTGGCTCTCCCCCACTTAATAACGGATTCCATGCCTTGGCTCCCTGGAAAAACATCTGATCAGAAGTAGCAGAATGTCCTGCTAAGTAAACCAACATGATAAAGGACGATCATTAGCATAATTAAGCTGCAGATGTTGGAAAGGAATGATGCAGAGGCTTTACATAGGGGTAATAAGACCAAATCAGAGAAACAAGTGATGCTCTGAGGAGGGTAGTACAGGGAACATGTTGCTTTGCCTCAAAAGCCTGGGATGCTGTGGTTTAACAGGTGACTGATTACCTTGAGGGGAGTCAAATTCCAAATTCAACATATTTGACTACTAGCTGCTTTGGTAATAGCACTGGCGGGGGGATTTCTTGGATCCCCCAAATGGACTTTTTTAGAACTACTAGAGATAACCATATTTTGGGGTGTTTATATTTTTTTTACCACTTCCCACAATAGCAGTTTGCATTACCACCCCTTTTCATCCCACTTGAAGAAGCAACGCAGTGTAATAGCACGGGTTTGGACTGAGGATAATGAGACCTGCTTTTTACTCCTGGCTCTGCCAAGAAGGGGCCACATGACACTGGACAAGTCACGTATCTTCTCTGAGCCTCAGAAGTGGTTAGACCATTTGGTATTTCCCTGGTTCCTTCCAGATCTTTCTACGTTGTTTTCATTCTTTCCTCCTGAATATTCCTTTAGCTTGTCCTCTAGTAGCAACCATTTACTTGACCTCCCAGTTGGGGGCCAGTGCTTCTGTTTGACCTGCTGCTGGGACCTATGCTGCTTCTCTCAGTCAGAGTCGATCAATTTTATTGAACAAATGAATGGTCACATTCATAAACAAATTTCTGACTCCTTCCTGCATGCTGGTCCTCTCAGTGAGCTGCTATTACATCCCATCAAACAGAGGTGTTAAAATTAACTTAAACTGTGTTCAGTTGATCAGTACTTATTCAAGATTTTCTATGTGTCAGGCATCAAAGTAGGCAGGTGCTTGTAGTGATCAAAAATATATGACAAGATCTCTGCCCACAAGAAACTTTAACTCTTTCCTTTACCTTATCTGTGACTTCACACCAATATATGAATGAGTGCATCAATTTTGGTCCAATAGGAGACAGGAACCACACAGTGATTTAAATAAGGGACGTTTAATATAAAGCATTATTAAGTCATCATAAAACAGTAATATAAGGTGTAAGAGAACATCATGGGGTACCATAGGGCTGAGGGAGAAGGCCCAAGGAGGGATGAACTTGGAAGGGGATCACCCCTCAAGGCTAAGGTTCATACCTGGCTGGAGAAGGTGTAGTTGCCGTCCACCGGATAGAAGAGAAATTTGCTGACTTGCCATTCCAGAGCAACACTCTAGGAAATAAGTGAGCCGCACAGGTGCACAGGGAATGCCACCGTGGGTAGGAGGCTTGGCTTAGCTGGTGTCCATGTCAGGACAGCAAATCTTAGGGGCAGGGTGCAAGTGAATCACATAGTTAGTGGGCAGCGGAGTAGGCATGCAGAGAGGCTGGAGGTACTGCTCTGGGCAAGAGGCCTAGAGTATCCAGTGTCTGTGTTGGGAGGGCCATGGGGAGGTGATCACTAGGCTATGACAGGGCTGCAAGTTCAGCAAGGGACTCTGTGCTCTGGGCATGGCTGGGGCAGAGCAGCACCAGATGCTCTCACATTCACACCAGTGACTGACAGTACAGTTGCTGGAACTTGCAAGAGAAGTCCCTTCCTCTTGCATTGTTCTTCCAGCAGCCTCTACTGAGAAAGCTTAATATGGTGCTCACATAAAGGAGAAGAGTGCAAAGGGATTCCAATCATTATTGCAAAGCAGTATCAAAGGGAAAATTTGGAGCCAAGAGGCAAAAAATTGATAATTGGCACAGTGAGGTATCAAAATGGGTCAGAAATTCTGAGTTCCCATCTGAGTTCAGCTGTGTGATATTAGGCAAGTGACTTAGTTGTCCTAGTTTTAGTTTGTTCATTTATGAAATGGAAATAACACTTGTCCAATTTATTAAAGAAGAATACCAGGAGGATCAATTGAGATCAAGCATGTGAAAGGGCTTTGTAAACTGTAAAGTGCTACAGATTTCTAACAGGTCATTGCTGTGATAGTTGTATTCAGTATTACACTCACTGCTCCGTCAAGCTGGGTAATGTTCAGGCTAGTATTAAGGCCACAGAGATGAGACTGTCTTATTTTCAATCCATGGTACCCAGCACACTAATTGGAACAAAATAAGTAGTTAGTCTTTGTTACCAGAACTACACTGTTTTACTTATTTATTGATGGATATTCTCACTAACTAAGGAGCTGAAGGTAATGCTGTGTCTGACCAATCAAGGACCAACCGTCGTCCCTCAGAGGCGGCCCACACTAAACTTCCCCCATCTTTCTTCCTACCACAATGCCGCTGGAGAAGTCAGTAGGAAGAGCTTCGTTCCGATCAACTTCTACCTGAGGATCTGGGGCAATGCCTTTATTGTGGATCCTGATATGCAGGTAGAACAAGAGAATTCCCCTAGGACCTCACTTGCTGGCCCATTAAATAGTTAGTGGATAAATAAACATATAAATGGATGAATGACTACGCAAACAGTGCTGCCCAGCTAAGGCCTTGCCCAGCATCCTATTTGAATATGATAATCCTAAGGCCACCAAAAAACATTTTTCCTTAAATATAATGCCTTTAAATACACACACACAATCTTTCTCAATTCTTTCTTCATTCCTCCCTCCCTTCTTGTTTTGTAATAAAGTAAAAACTTGAGTATATATGCAAAACAACTGTTGATTTATTGACTGACTGACTGTTTGATTGTATTTTTGTGGCAAAAACCTCACAGTAGAATATACCAGGGTTCTGTCTGGGCATCTTGGGCACTGCTGTCTGAGATCTGAAGAGTCTCTCTCTGCGTGAAGGGTAAGTTCCTGGTGGTCTGTGGCTCCCGCTCTGCCTTTCCTGGAGCTGCAGGCAGGAAGCTGGGAGCAAGCTGTGGGTGGAAGGGGCAAAACACTGAGGACATGCTGATTGGCCTGGGGGAGGACCTTCTGCCATCTGGCTCTCCTCCCCCACAATGGTAGTCCTAAAGAAGCAGCAGAAAGAGGCAAACAAGTTTAATTACTCTGAAATATATCGTGAAACATTTCAAAGCCCCCTGCAGGGAATTGAAATGTTGCATGTTCTTCAAAGCTAAACGTCATTAATTAGAAATTTTTTTTGTTCTGCCTTATTATTGTTCAGCCAACAAGCACTTAAATTGATTTTGGCATTGTAGTAGTTAATTGTCTGAGGCAGAAACAACTTGGCATTGCAGAATTAGTTCATTCTGCCTTTGATACGCAGTGGGATGGGTTCAATACTTTAGGCTTAAAGTAACATGTGGAAGGAGACTTGAATTCATTCATTCCCCTGCCCAAAGCACATCCTGTGGGTTTCATATAATGTACGTCAGTCCTATTAGCAGATGATCAAATACATTTAGAAAAGAAGGCACAAAGGTATCCCTGAAGTGGCTGGGACATCTCTTACTGGAGCACACAAGGGTAACTTCATCTGTCAGTTAACATCTCATCCTCTCTTTTTCTTGGTTTCTTACTTAGCTGTGTTGCATTGTAAACGCTTAATCTGGAAAGAGAGAATCAATGTTTTCTACTCTTCTTTTTCCTTCCACAAATGAAGCAAACCACCAAAAGACAGATTCATGCCAGGCTATCAAGTGCGCATTCCACACCTCCTTACTTTCCTAAGGAGCTGTTCAAGTTCTCACTCAGAAGCTTAGAAGAAGGTGAGTGTGAGATCAATTTCCATTCCGCCAAGAACTGGGAATAAAGCCTGTCATGGGCCTGCTGTGGCCAGTGGTCATCCAATGAGCCTTTGAAACTGACCCAGCAATGTCTCCCCTCTGCTTTTAGAGAAGTGGAAATTTATGCTTATTTGGAATGGAGGGTTAGAAGTGTTAAGGGGTCTTCGTATACATGTTTATCACTGAAAAATGAGACAGATCTGCTAAGAAGAGGTATAAGGGATAGAGGTTGAAATTATGATCACATTAATGGCACTTGACTAGAGAACCTTCAAATGGCCAAATCTTGTCCTACCATTCACTCCTCACCCAAGAGAGCTGCACACAGAAAGACTGAGAGCAAATGGAAAACAAAGTGACACTTTATTATTATCTTTCAGAGGTCGGCAAGGTTGGGTTAGAGCACATGGTTCCCTCTTAAGGCCTGAGAACACCCTCCACCTTTGTACCAGCCTCCCTTTTCCCACACACTTCAGCCTCCCCTCAAATTTTGGACTATGTCTAGTCCCTGCCAGCTACATGACATGAAACTAGAGCAATGACTATTTGCTGAGGCAGGGAAGGACAGCCAGCCCCTGAGGGATCCCTGGTATTGGCAATTCCAATCCATGGAGTTGGGCTCTTTGTCAGAGCTTTGGTGCTTCTTACTGGAAAATATGTTCTGTCCTTTACTTGTGTGATTTAAAGTAACCAGAGTAGTATAAAGAAAGTCAGTGAGTTTGGATGCATTGGCTTTCTGGACTTGCAAATTACCTAGTGTAGGCATTCCTCACACAACAGGCTTGGAGGACTCTGGGGAGACCACCTTTGCTAGATAATGCTATTAACCTCCCTCATGTGTGGGGGTCAGCGTTCTTGTGAAGTTCTGCTTGGCAGTCTCCGATGTGTTGATAGGTGCTCTGAGCTGACTGACTGAGGGAGTGTGACCACCATCTGTGAGGTCATTCCTTCAGGTTCTCATCGAGCAGTTGCCCAAATGCAGATTCGACAGTACTCTGGCTCTCCTGTGCTGGCTCCCCTGAACCACTCGTCTCCACCTTTGATTTTCCTGGACCATTTTCCTTGGGTTAACGCCAGTCCAATAAATGCATTTCCTTTATATTAATTTCTACTTTTGGACCCCTTTAATTTACACTTTCAGTTAAACTTGTGATCAAGATAATCTTAAAAATATTTTAATTCTTACATTGAGCTCCACATTTTACGCAGTGGGTTCAGGGTTACAAGAGTCTGCTTGAAAAGAAGGAGGCCACAACAAATCAGATTTTTTTTCCATAGAATGAAATTTTTGAGATGTGAAAAATTCTCCTATAATTAAATAACAACTCCTTATTTCAACAGCTAAGACTAAATATGTATTTCAGGGTTTACTAAAGGAAGCCACCTCACTTCCATAAGCTTCTCTGAATAAGGTTTCAAATAGACCACTTTTATGGGGAGAGGGTAAATGTTTGATAGGGGAAGAAATGCTTCTGCCTTTCCACTTAATTCCCTGTTGCCCCTCTTTCTAGCTCTCCCACATCCTTTAAGGAAGAATGATTTGCCATTCTGTTTGGTCAATTACAATACTGGTTGGCCATGTTCACTGATGGACAGAGCAACTGTCCATGACCACGGATGGTGCTCCTCTCTTGCACTTCTTGGTTGCATAGGGAAATTTTAAACTAAAATGTTACTGAACAGCTTGCTGCATGGCTCTCAGCCTCTTGCCTGCATTCTGCATTATCTACGTGAACTTTTTCAGATTTTTTTCCAGTCTGTACATTTGTGATAACTTGGAACAATCTTTGCCATGTAAAGGGAGAGTTCTTTTTAAAACTTTGTCAGAATTGTCTCTCATCAAGGAAAGCATCTTTGTAGGCAGTGTGTATATGTGTGTATGTGTATGTATGTATGCATGCCTGTCTTTAATCAAGATACACTCTTTTCAGTAGGAAATTAAAATTTTCTGGGTAATGAACCCACAAAATCTATACAACTGAACATAATGTCTCAATATAAGAATGTTGTTGATGTCTCCCTGGAGCACTTCATTTGAACCTGTCACATACGTCACCTCTGAATCTGGTAGGAATGTAATTGTTTTTCACTCTTTGCAGCATCAGTACCCAGAAGCATGTCCAGGTCAACTTCATGACTATCATAAATCTCTTCCCAGCTATGGGAGAATTCACTGTAGCCCTCTGGACAGCAGAAATCTAGGTTGCTAGCTGGCTATGAGGCTTTATTCTCCTCATGTATCTCCTGGTCAATGAATAAATGGATCAGTGACTTCAAGAGATCCTCCCCAGAAGAGATGTGGCTGTTCCCTAATGGAATTACCAATGTATTTGCTAAAGCAGTTTGAAAACTGCTCTTGTACATCTTGAGGTTTACAATGATTTTAAGAATTCAGAGGGTACTGTGCAAATAAAGGGAGGCAAAAGGAGAGAAACTATTAAGGTACTCCATTAATTCATTCAGCCAATATGTCTCAAGTGTCCCAATGTTCACAGAACTACTTGCATCAGCATGTAATAAAGTGAGAGGCTGGATTGCAAAGTAGAGCACATGGTCTGGGATGCTTGAGTCACTTTTTCTCCAATCATTTGGAAAATTACCGTGCTCCCCTGCCAAAGCATAACCACATTCCTGGATGGGGAGGGCTGCTGGAACTTCCAATGTTGAAGTATTAAAGCAGCTTTTTCTGGGGACAGCTTTTTGCTTTGTCACCTCAGGTCGCCTGGTTGAACCTGTGGGAAGAATCTGAAATGTGGACTAGAAACAGATCATAAAGGAAACAGAAATCTTAGAAGCAAAGAGGAGAAAAACCTTGAGAAATCACTGAGCTACATGCCTCACAGCAAATCTACATTGATTATAGATGAGATAAACTTTATTATCGACTTTTCTTTAAACAATTTAGGTAGACTGTATTGTGTTCTCTAAAACTCAATTTCAGGCCAGGCGCGGTGGCTCACGCCTATAATCCTAGCACTCTGGGAGGCCGAGGCGGGCGGATTGTTTGAGCTCAGGAGTTTGAGACCAGCCTGAGCAAGAGCGAGACCCCGTCTCTATTAAAAAAAAATAGAAAGAAATTATCTGGACAACTAAAAATATATAGAAAAAATTAGCTGGGCATGGTGGCGCATGCCTGTAGTCCCAGCTACTCGGGAGGCTGAGGCAGGAGGATTGCTTGAGCCCAGGAGTTTGAGGTTGCCGTGAGCTAGGCTGACACCACGGCACTCACTCTAGCAAGGGCAGTAGAGTGAGACTCTGTCTCAAAAAAAAAAAAAAAAAAAACTCAATTTCAAAAATAAGTATGTCTATAATTTTTATTTGTAAATTAAAAAACAAAAAAACACAAATCAGAAAAAAACGAATAAATTTAACTAGTAAATTTCCTATCAACTACTTTTCCCTGCTTTCCTTTACTTAGATTTCTTTGAAGAAAAAATATTTTTAAGTATCAGGTCATTTAAAAAATGAGATTCTAAATCTTATTAAAATATGCTAAAAATGACTGAACTCTGGTTTTATTAAAGGAATATTATTGTATATTCATTATTTTTTCTACCTTGGAGATTAAAGCAGTTTAAGCCAATGACACCTTCTTCCTTACAAATTTATAGACTGGACCTGCTTCACCTTTCTTGTCTTTGCAGACAATTTCTTTTGAAATACAAACCAATAACTTTCCATTTCAAATAAAACAAAGCAGGCTATGAAAACTGCCATCACTTAGACTTGGATTGTAGGCCTCCATATCAGCTAATATAATCTTACACTTCAGAGAAAGGCAAAAGAGCTTTTCAAAAAGATTTCAAGAGTGCATGTGCATGTGGGGAAGGGAGAGCAATGATAAAAATCCTTCAGATTCTCCAAAATTATAAATTCCATTAAGCTTTACTATAAAATCCCTCAAATTAATGTGTTCCTAATTTTAGCATTAAATGAGGCTGGTCTATTGAGTAGAACTATTTGCATAATGATGGCAAAAAATCAAAGTTTTAGGGGAGCAAAATTGACTGATCTGAAACTTAAATTCTAATTCCTGAGCTGCTTCTGAGTAATGAGCCTGAACAAGTCAGAATCGTCCCAGACTGCTTCTTCAACAGTAGAAAAGGAATTATTTAAAGACTTTGGGGGAAATTTACAATATACACCTATGGTTCCTCAAACTTTTCTTTCCAAGTAGCCACACTGGGGGAAGAGGGTAAATAATATGTTCCCAGGAGCTCTGAGAATTTAGCTTGAAGTTGTAGGCTGCATTTCAAGTTTCCCATTTTCTCTTTAACATGTATAGGTATTTTGAACTATATGCTGTAAAATGTTCATCTCTCTTTAAAAATATGTTTTAAATTACTGGCCGATTAAAATTATGTTACTACCATATTAGGCTACAGGCTAAACTGGTGCTTCTACCCTAAACTGACCCCAAGTATAATTGTTCAAACAAGATCTTTTATTTTTCATGTAACACTCTGCATGTCAAAGGCATGCAGACATTAGTGCTCCATGAGGATATTCAGGAACCAAAGTTTCTTCCATCTTGTTGCTCCCTACCTCTTAAGGCATTATCATCTTTGCTCAGTTAAAACTGACACAGCTCCAAATCTGTTTCAATTACAGAAAGGGGGAAAGAAAAGTAGAGAGGAATATCATTTTCACTCGCAATTCACTGATAGGACTTAGTCACAGGACCGCAGTTGCTGCAAAGGAGGATGGAAAATGTAATTTCTAGTTGGATGGCCACGTGGCTAACAAAAATTGAAGTGATGCTATAGAAATATAGACCACATCCATCTTCAAACTTTCTATGTTCCCTATCAACTGCTACATTCCTCTAGGGATGCCCTAGTTTAGGGAGCACAGTATAAAGCAAGGGTCTGCATATGTTTTTCTGTAAAGGGCCAGGTGGTAAATATTTTAGGCTTTGTGGGCCATATGGTCTCTGTTGCAACTAATCAACTTTGCTATTGTAATGCAAAAGCAGCTACAGACTATATGTAAATAAAGAGCATGGCTGTTGTTTTATCTGTTGCTGCATTAAAAATTACTACAAAGAGGTTTAAAACAACGCACAGTTATCATTTCACAATTACCTCTAGTCATGAATTAAAGCACAGCTTAGTTGGGCCCTTTGTTTAGAATCTTACAAGACTACAAATCAAGGAGTCAGTCGGACTGTGTTCTTATCTGGAAGCTTGACTGGGAAAAAAATCTACTTCCCAGCTCATTCAGATTGTTTGCAGAATGTATTTCCTTGGGGCTGTAGGGTTAAGGGCCTCAACTTCTTGCTGGCTGTTGCTATCTCTCAACTCCTCGAGGTCATCCACGGTTCCTTACCATGTGGCCCTGTCCATAGACTCTCTCATATCATGACAGATTGCTTCTTCAAAGTGAAGAAGGGAAAAAGTCTCTGGCGTGAGTTTGGCAGTAAGACAGCTGTGTTTCAATAAAATGTGATTTATAAAAGCTAGTGGTAGGCCACAGCCATCATTTGCTGTCCCTTAGTATAATGAATGAAATGTAGAAGACATTATTTAAGGTAAGAAGAAATCAAAATTCATTGAGTAGAGTTATAGAAAAAGTTAGATTTTGGAGAGCCAGAAGAACCATGTGGAAAGGTACGCATAGAAAAATATTTCTTTCATTCTGATCCCATAATACACCTATAACCTTACTTTGTTAATAAAAAAAGTAGGACTGGCATTGCATTAAAATCCAGTGATTATAAGATGGAGCTGTCATTAGAATCCCAAATAAATTCAAAGTGAAGGGGCTTCATAGCAAGCTTCTTGCAATTTTGACTTTAATTAAAACCTCACCTGGAACGATTTCAACAGAAAGCCTGGTTATTTTCTTAGTGATTATAAAATGACATCTAATACTTATTATGTGATTGAGAATCAGGGATTATGCATAATGTTTAACATGAATCTCATTTAATCTTCAAAACACTCCTATGTTATTTAGGTTATTATTATTCCTATTACAAAGACAATGAAAGTGAGCTTTAGCAAATTAAGTAACTTGCTCGACATGTATACACAAAGTAGTAGAACTAGGATATGCTCTTGTATTTCCTGAGGGCCTAGATCATTACATTTTATTTGATGTGTAATGGCATCCTTTGAAGGTTTCTAAACAGGGAGTTGGTATAATTAATAGGATTACCATTTTAAACATTAGCTTTGTATGACTACTGGACTAGAGGAGGGCTAAATTAGAAGCAGGACAATCCAGGGCAAAGATGATGGTGCCTTGGACAGAGTAGTGCCCTAGAGATATATTTGCAATGTATCTTGCTGGTGGAAATGACAAGACTTGGTGAGAGAATGGCTCCTTGTCTACCTCTAATTGTAGAGCACTCCGCTATGCCATTTGTTCACTTCACTTTAGTATCTAGAGTGCAGTGATCTTCTGTGGTTCCTGAAATGCGCTAAGCCTTTTCTGAGCTCTGGGATGTTGCATGGACTATTCTGTCTAGAATGCTTCCCACTCTATTCTTCTATTGTGTCATTCTAACTCATCCTATTTGAAGAGTCAGCTCAAAGGTACTCCTCAGAGAAGTCTTCCTTGATGTCCCGATATAAGTTTGAGTCTATGTTCAGTTTTTTCTTAATAGAACTTATTCCATACCTATTTGCTTTTCTAATTGACTAACATATATTTCAAGAGGCTAAACATTATGTTTATTTTGTTCGTCACTGTTAACATGGTGCCTAGCATACACAGTTCCTGACACTGTAGCCACTCACTGAGTATTTGTCCAGGAAATAAATGTCTGACTTCACAGCCCTTAAACTTAAATGCTGTGCTATTGCCTCTGACATTTGTTAATTTTTAAAGAGATTTCCTTTTCAATCCTTTTGGAGTTATTAACACGACATATCCCAATTAATAAGCGATGCTCCCATCTCCAACTCACTCTCACCCTACACTCTTCCCAAACCCTGATCCCAGGTTAGAAAGAACGTTGAGGGTGAAACGTGTAGCAGGAACAGGGGCTGATGGAGATGGCTTAAGGTATGTGAATTCTCATTCATTGCTGATGGGAGTACAAACTGATATGACTCTTAGGGGAAACAATTTATCAATATATATCAAAAGCCTTCAAATAAATGTAAATAAAATTTAAAAAATGCACAAGAGGTGTATATACTTGTATTATATAAGATGTCTGAAAAGATATTTAACATAAACCAAAATGTTTGTAGTATTAGGTAGGTACTTCTATGGCGTGAGATGGCAAAATAGAGCAACTTTATATTTTTAAATGGGCAACTATTATTTTCATAATAAAAATCCTATTAAAGATAAAAATAGAAAATAAATCCTCATACTCTTGACATAGTAACTTGAATTCTAGGAATCTATTATGAGAGATGTGGTCTAGGGTTTATGTATAATGATATTCACTAGTGAACTCCTTATCATGTTCAAAAATTAGAAATAATCTAAATGTTCAGTAATAGAGGTATAACTAAAGTATAGCTCTCAAATGATAGACTATTTAATATATGCTGAAATTATTTTAGATAATATTTAAAGATTTAAAAATGCTGTTATAATGCTACATAAACAACGCTGAGTATGAAACCACATTTATGGTACTACATCAATTTGTTAGTAAAAGGAAAAAAAAATGGAAAAGATACATGGATAGAAAAAAAAAACTGCAATAAAATCTACCAAAATGGCATCAATGGCCATTTCTGAATGATGGGACTCTGTAAGTTTAGATTAGTTCTTTATGATTTTTCTGTACTTCCTAATTAAAAATAATCATATGATAATTATTCAGAGAAGAATTGCAAATATTTGTAGTTGGTATAAACATAGTACATTGGTCCCCTTTTTCTAAAAAGTAATTCTATTTCTATCCATTCCTCATGTCAAGCACTCATAGAAGACATATGGCATATTTATTTGCTAAGATGGTAGGTTGCAGTCCCCAGCAATCCCCCAATCCATCTTACTTCTATGAAAAAGTAACACGCATTTAATATTGTTTGGAAATGTCACGTTTTCTTTGACTTGTGCATCATAACAATGGTAATGCCTTAAGGAATAAAGTTATCTTCAATTAAATATATTTCAGGAATAATTATGTTCTTAGTTGGAATTAGACCTTTCACTTGGCCCTTTCTTCAGTATCTTTGAGTCAGACTTTGTTCAACTAGGAGAGAATACATTTATCAAGTTTTCGCATAGGTTGAGAAATACTCTTAGAGACTATAAAACCAGCTCTTTCAGAGAGCATAAAACAAACTACTTTTAGAAAACTTCACTTTTAATTTTTTTTAAGAAAACTTCATTTTTAACCATTATATTTAATTTAGATACCTACACTGAGAATTCAGTTTGACCATTAAACCAATGAAAACTTCCATCTATCTATATGGCCACTGTCAAAAATACCAAATTGAACTTGGGATGATATATATTTATATGTAAATGATGGAAAGTCTGAAAGTATGTTTACCAAAATGTTTATAATATCTCTGGGAACTGGCAAAACAGAGCATAAAAAAGTAAGAGAGATCCTACAAGCCACATATAGAAATAAATCCCATTATGTTACAAACATGCCTGCCAGGTATCCTGCCAATAGAACTTTCAGTTTAAAACCTTTTAAATCAACCAATTATGGACAAAAATTATAATATTTGCTTTCTGAAACAGTCCAAACTCTCAATTCTTTTAAGCAACAACATACAAATACACATATAAACAAATGTGGGCATAAATTACATATACTGAACATCTATTCGAGAGACATTTAACACTGGTATTGCCTCAAATGAGAAACGTGCTTCAATTTCAATGGTTTTATTTAACTATAAGATATTTCTAAAATAAAATTCCTTCATGTGAAGAAAGTCATGTGTGAATCAATCTCTTACTCTCTCTCTGGAAACAATACAAGATAGATATTTCATTCATAAAAATATTCAATTGACTTTTTTTTACAGGCAACCATACTCACATTTGCATACATTATTAGCATAAAATATACTATGAAATACATAAAATAAAAAATACTGCACATTTTAGTCCAACTAATCCTAAGATACGAAATTTTATTGACTGAAATCAATTAACATTTACAGAAAGAAAATGTAAAAATTACTAGGTTTGAATAAAGATGCCCATTTAGAACTCATTATAATTATTTTTATTCATGATCTGAATCTGTCTCCCACACTATGAAGTGAATCATTATTAATTTGAAGTACAAAGAAAAACACATAAAAACATGGACTGTTAATAAATCATTAAACTCAGAGAAAAAAATTAACAGAGAAGCTCACACTGGAATTAATTGATATAATACTCCTAGCTCTATTTTAAATTTCTTTCCTATATTATTTCCCAAGCAAAATATACACATCATATTCAAAGGAAAAAAATGCCATAATGTATTTGATTGCATGTAGCTATTTTCTAAATTTTATTAATGTAATAACATAATAACAAAAGCTGTGTCCTCTGCTAGGGTACACATTATACTTTGTATCCATGGATCCTCCTTGATATATAAAGATGTCATCAAGCGTGTAAAAAATAAGCAGGTCAGGCAATAAAGCAACAGTATCCCTCTGTTCCTTTTAATGCAAAAGCGTTCTTAACAATTGCTGCTGGCTCAGAGAACTAGAGGAAGTATATTAGAACCTCAGTACTGTTAACAGTGATCTCCCTTGGCTGTTATTTGTCTAAGAAGTGATAAGCCATATAATTTACAGAAAGAAAGCCACTGAATCCTTCAGAAAACACAACCTGGCAATCTATCTTCAATGCAAAATAATGAGGTGGCAGGAGCATGATGGAAAAACCAGTCTTCGAATACATCACGTAAGGGAATCCAGCTGTGCTTGTATGGTCTCTAGCTATTTACGAAGACAAAAAAAAAAAAAGAAAGTTAGTGAAGAGAACAAGATTCACATGAAGTGTTGTTTAGAAACATGCAAATAGAAAGTAAAGAATGGCACTGGTAACTATGCATATTAAATCCATTCAAATAGCAATAAAAATACCACAGAATATTTTTCTTTTTATGTAAAGATATTAGAATTCATGCTTGCAATTTAAGTTTTCAACTTTGTAAAGAAAGAGGATTACTAAACACCGCTGTTTTAAATACCCCCAGCTGTTTCATTTTAAATTATCACTACATGATAAGATTTTAAAGTTGGGGGTATGGAGAGAGTGCATTTTCCTGGATTACAAAATCAGTATTTGGAAGGAAATATGAAATACACTCAAAGATAAATCCCTAAAGCCATGTTTCCTTTCACATTTGGGCCCAGAAATTAAAGTATTTAACATTATCTGTATTTAAAGTGTCAGTGTGGCTAGGTATGACATAGTTCATTACTTAATGCTTTATATTAAAGCAAAAATCCTATTGCTTTAATTAAAATCATTTCCATTTTCTTCCCGATTTAGTTCTTCAGATTTCCTTCATTTTGGCTATTATTTCCTACTGTGAAACATAAGGTGCTTATAAAGGAAGTTTAAAGAACTTCATAATAGGACATTTAAAAATAAGAATTCATAAAATGAAGGAAACAATATGAAAAACCCACATATCAGAAAATTATTTTAAAAATTAGACCTTGTTATAGAAATCAAACAACTCCTTGTGACTGAATTCCACAAGAACTTTCTCCAGGTTCTGTAAAGAAGAAAAACAAAGAAAAGAGAATTTAGTTGCATGCAATTTACATTGCATTTTTTTCTCTCCAGCAAGCCTCCGAATATGCCATAATATTATTCCCAGAGTGGTTTTTAAAAAGATACTTACCTGCTCTACTCAACCCCACAATTCCTAGAACTCAGCAATGCACTTAATAACAATCCACTTTAGCAAAAGGTTTCAACTCTACAGGGACATCTGTTCTTTAAGTTGATTCTACAAAGGTTAATAAAATATATGCCAGCAAGAGAACAATTTCATTATCTATTTTTTCAAGACAGAGAGATAACACATGAAATTATATTTCATCTTTCTCAGCAGTCCATTTGAAATCTAGTAAATACCATTACACAGAGACACCGGAGACAGCATATCTGATGGAACTCATGCAGCCATTAATGCTTCACATCAGCACAGCTACTGCCTCCAAGCACTAATCTAGCAGTTATGATCTTAACATGCTGAGATTGTTACCTTCTTTAATGTACAGACTCAGCAAAAGTTCACAATTAACACAACAGCTTCAAAGCTGGGACTTAAACACTCTCCTTCCTTCCACCTCACACACATTAGAGAAACCTTTATGGGTGCTACAGATGCCAAATTATCTCATATGTGTATGTATGTATGACGGGGTAGTAAAGTGTGACATGAAAGCAAACCCAGCCCAACTCAACCCTGTTTTTGGTTGATTCTGTACACTGAGGAAACAATTCAGACTAGTTGCTAAAGATTGTTCACACGTGTTAATTTTATTCAAGGTCCCTTTGGAGAAGTGAAAGTTAATGAGGAGAGAATGCCAATAATGTGCTACCTGCTCTGATCCCACTGCTGGGCTCGCATGACATAAAATGGGCACCGTGAACTGAAGAAGTGAAAAACGGCTGCAAATAGTCACTGATTCACGCACTTCATTATTTGTCATCATTTCCAACTTATTATTAATTCTAGTTCCCAGGTTCTATGTTCACCTTTTTGGTTTGTTTTATCTGTTTTAATGATTTCCATTTCTTTTTACAAAGCCAACATTTTCACACCAAGTTATCTCCAGCTAACTCTAGGAGAGTTAATAGGACTATGTTCAGAAATAGCATCTCGCTCTTCACGAAGCTAAGGCGTACAGGATCAAATTTCACACGTCTTCATTCACTCTCATTCACCTAAGTACTTAAGCTTTCAAATGAATGATGAAGTCTATCTGCTTTAAAGTCTCTTTCTTTAGGAACTATTGTCACAGGAAAGTAATTCCCAATGCTGGGAATCACTTGAAGTACAAGTGGGACCTTGGCTTCGTTCAAGAAAGAATTCAGGAGCGAGCCGACAGTGTAAAGTGAAAGTGAGTTTTATTTAGGAGGTATAGAAAATCTACTCCACAGGCATAGTAGAGGCTAGTTCTCCTTGAGGAGGAGAACAGCCACCATGTTTCCTTTATCCCCTCTATTTAAGCAACAGCTTAATTATAGGCTAAACAAGGGGAGGAATATTCATGTTATTTCTCAGAAAGGAGCAGTGTTTTCCTAGAATTAGGGTGACACCCTCCTTTTGACTAAATATGGTCAATCCAGAACTGTGATGGCGTGAGGTACATGAAGGGAGTGAGAGGTTTCCTTAGAAAGTTTCATGGTAATGAGGATATAATGAAGATGCAAGGTCAAGAGGTGGTTGATTCCTCTGCCATCTTGATTCTAACTGGTTGGAACTTGTCCTGTCCCCCGTCTTGGTTTAATCAGGGTAGTTCAAAGCTTCCTAATTTACATCCTGTATTGATCAGGGTGGTTTGAAACTTCCTGCCTCGGTTAAGCAATGCTTGCCAGTTTCCTACCTCAGAATGATATAAAATTATCAAGTTTTAAAGTTGCATTAGAAACATTCATTGGCTAATTGTCACATATCATTAAACCTCCAAAGGTTTAATCAGCATCATCTAGCACTACTGTATGTCCTCCCAGCAGTGAAAGGGTGATAGTATGTCTAGGTTTAGCCCCAAGTTCTAAGAAAAGCAAGGCAAGTTCAGTACTCTCACCTCTATGCAAAAAAGAGGCAATCAGTATGTAAAGAACTGATCTGATGTACCCCTAGAAGTAGCAGTCAAATCACATTCTTGTTTTCTGTATTTTGATTTTCTTTGTTTCAAGATGGTGTTTCCTAAAATGTTACACTGAGAAAAGAGAAAGAATGTAACTTTGAAAATACACTTCTTAAAGTAACAATAGCTATGGTGGTAGACTAGGAAGGTATAGGTCCTACTTCCCCTACAAAGACACCAAGTTAACAGTGTATGGACCAGAATGCCTCTGTGAGAATTCTACAGAACAGGTGGAGACTAAAGCATGCAGGCCATTGTAAAACCAAGAAGGGATTCCAGCGAAAGGGGAGAAATATCATAGTGTTTGATGCGTCCATGTGTGACCCTCCTCCTAAGTGGCGTAGTGGAATAGCGGAGCAACCAGGTGGAAAACCCCTGCCATACCAGAGCTCCTCCCTCAGGACAGAAACAAAAGAGTGAACAATATATTCCAGCATTCAAAAGTATCCAACATTTTGGCTTGTCTAGGAACTACTAAAGGAACTGGTTTCTGTCTCACTTGAACAGGAGCACTCACAGGACCTTCAGCAGAGTTTGGAAGGCACAACAGAGATGGGTGCCATGTTAAAGCTGCAGTTCCACAGTGGAAAGGGTAGGTGGGGGTTTTGTTCCTCCCTTCCTCACACCTCTGAGAGTCAGCAGGCTCCTGAGCTGCTGGAGACCTTCCCTACTCTAGTGATCCTAAAAGCTGCTGCTGCCAGTGAACTGGGAGCTTCTTGAAAACAAAGCACCAGATTGCCAGCCCCCTCAGGATCACTCCCCATCACCACAGACACAAGCCAAGATGGTGGGCACCATACTGCTTCTCCATCCATTATGTGCATGAAGACTGAAATCATACAAAGTATCTTTTCTGATCACAATGGAATGAAATTAGACATCAATACCACAAGGAAAACTGGAAAATCCACAAATATGTGGAAATTAAACACATTCTTAAACAACCAATGGGTCAAAGAAGAACTCACAAGGGAAACTGAAAAATACCTTAGGATATAAGAAAATAAAGACATAACATACCAAAACTTCTGGGATACAGTGAAATTAGTGCTAAAGGAATAAGTTTATAGCCATAAATGTGTAATTAAAAAAAATCTCAAGTTAAAAATCTAACTTTACACCTTAAGAAACTAGCAAATAAGAACAAACTAGGCCCAATGTGTGTAGAGAGAAGAAAATAATAAAGATTAGAGCAGAGATAAATAAAATAGAGAATAGAAAAATAGACACAGAAACAGAATAAGAGTTGTTTTTTTAAAACGATCAACAAAATTGACAAATATTTAACTAGATTAACTAAGAAAAAAAGATTCAAATAACTGACATCAAAAATGAAAGATTATACATTACAACTAATGCCACAAAAATAAAAAGTATTATAAAAGAATACTATGAACAACTGTATGTATGGTAACAAATGGGATAACCTAGAAGAAATAGGTAAATTCCTAAAAAGAACCTACCAAGACTAAATCATGAAGAGATAGAAAATCTGAACATACCAATAATGAGTAAGGAGATTGAATAAGTAATCAAAAACCTCTCAAAAAAGAAAAGCCCAGAAAGAGATGGCTTCACTGGTGAATTCTAGCAAACATTTTAAAAAAGAATTAACACAAATCCTCCTGAAACTCTTCCAGAAAGTTGAAAACAAGAAACATTTTCAAGCTCATTCTATGAAGCCAGCATTACCTTTGTTCCAAAGCCAGACAAAGGCACTAGAAAAAAATTACAGACCAATATCCATGGTAAGTATCAATGCAAAAATCTTCAACAAAATAATAGCAAACCTAATTCAATAGCACATTAAAAGAATTATACACTATGACAAAGTGGTATTTATTCCTGGAATAAAAGAATGGTTCAACATAGGAAAATTGATCAGTGCAATACACCACATTAACAAATTAAAGGAAAAAAAAATACATATCATCTCAATTGATACAAAAAAGCATTTGACAAAATTCAATACCCTTTCATGATAAACACACTCAACAAACTAGATATAGAAGGAACCTCCCTCAACATAATATTAAGAAAACCCATCTGTGAATAGCCCACAGCTAAAATCATACTAAATAGTAAAAGACCGAAAGCTTTTCCTCAAAGATGAGGAACAAGGCAAGGATGCCCACTCTCAAAACTTCTTTTCAATATAATATTGGAATTCCTAATCAGAGCAATTAGATAAGAAAAAGAAATAAAATGCATGCAAATTGGAAAGGAAGAAGTAAAATTATCTGTTGACAGTTGATAATTGCATATGTAGAGAATCGTAAAGATTCAACAACAACAAAAAACTGTTAGAATAAACAAAATCAGCAAAGGTTCAAGATACAAAATCAACACAATAAAAAAATATTTCTATATAGTAACAGTGAACAATCTGAAAAGTAAGTTAAAAAAATTCCATGTACAATAGCATCAGAAAAAATAAAATATTTAGGAATAAAGCTAACCAAAGAGATGAAAAACTTGTACACTGAAAACTACAAAAATATTGCTGAAATTAAAAATGATGCAAATAAATGAGAAGACACCCCATGTTCATGAATTGGAAGGCATAATATTGTTAAGATGTCCACACTATCCACAAAGTGATCTACCAATTCAATGCAATCCCTATCAAAGTCCCAATGGCATTTTTTGCAGAAATAAAAAAATTCATATGGAATCTCCAGGGACCCTGAATAACAAAAAAAAAAAAAAAAAAAAAAAGAAGAAGAAGAAGTTGGATGTCATTTTCTGATTTCAAAACATATTATAAACCCACTGTAATCAAAACAATATGGCACTGCCATAAAAACAGATGAATGGAATAAAATACAGATTCCAGAAATAAACCCTCATATATATGGTGAAATAATCTTTGACAAAGGTGCCAAGGCAACTCAATTGAGGACAGTCTCTTCAAAAAATGATATTGGAACAACTGGATATCCACATGCGAAAGAATGAAGTTGAACCCTTATCCTATACCACATATAAAAATTAACTTGAAATGGATAAAAGATTCAAATTTAAGATCTAAAACTGTAAAATTCCTAGAGGAAAACATAGGGAAAAATCTTCACAACATTGGTCTTGAAAATGATTTCTTGGGTGTGACATCAAAAGCACAAGCATCAAAAGCAAAAATAGACAAATTGGATTATATCAAACTTAAAAACTTTTGTGTATCAAAGGACACAATAAACAGAATAAATGGGAGAAAATACTTGAAAATCGTATGCTGGATAAGGGGTTAATATCCAGAATATATAATGAACTCCGACAACTCAACAACAAAAAATCAAATAAACTGATTAAAAAATGGGTAAAGGACTTGAATAGACATTTCTCCAAAATGATATAGAAATGGCCAACACATATATGAAAAAGACGTTCAACATCATTAATCATAGGAGAAATGCAAATCAAAAATGCGATGACATGTTATCTCACACCCAGTATTGCTACTATCAAAAAACTCAGAAAATAATAAGTGTTGGTGAGGATGTGGAGAAAACGGAACTCGTGTATTGTTGGTGGGATTGTAAAATAGTACAAATGCTATGGAAAATAGTATGAAAGTTCCTCAAAAATTAAAAACAGAATTAATATGCTATCCAGCAATCCCATGTGCAAAAGAACTGAAAGTAGGGTCTCAAAGAGATATTTGTATACCCATGTTCATAACAGCGTTATTCACAAAAGCTAAAATGTGAAAGCAACCTAAGTGTACACTGATGTATGAATGGATAGATAAAATGTATATGCGTACGACAGAATATTATTCAGTTTTGAAGGAAATCCTGTCTCATGAAGCAAACCTTGAGGACATTATGCTAAGTTGAAATAAGCCAGTCACAAAAAGACAAATACTGTATGAATTCACTTACATGAGGTATTTAAAGTAATCAAGTTTATAAAGACAGAAAGTATAAATGGTGATTATCAAGGCTGGGGGATGGGGAGGGGAGTTGTTTCAGATTTACAAGATGAAAAAGTTCTGCTTCTCTGTCTCAAACCAATGTGAATATACTTAACGTTCTATGATTTTTTACCACAATAAAAAATAATAATAGCTAACATAGTCTACATGTGAATGTGTGTGTGTGTGTATGTGTATGTGTATTTATATGTAGATAGACATAAAATTTGACTTATGTCTGGCATAATCATTGGTATTATCATTGACATTTCCCATTCAACCTGCAATGACTTAGAGAAGACCATGGGGAATTTGAGAGTGGAAAGTGTTTTATGTCTATATGTAGATAGTATATACTCAGAATTTGAGAATCTATGATTTCCCAAAGGGTAGCCCAGGGCCACCCCTTGGGCAATTGTTTTGTAGGGAATAAGGATGGAGCTTAGAAGCATGGAATAAAAAGGAAAGAGTGGCTGGCCAATTCCCCACATTGTCATGTTGTGACCACAGAGTCCAAAAATTTTCAATTTAAACTTGGCTTTCCAGGACATGATGAAGATATCTTATTAAGTAAGAACTATAGAACACATTTTAGTTAAGAGTTTTGTAGCTTTATTTATGACTTTTAAATTTAGACATATGATATGTGGTCTCCATTTTTACTCTTGCTTCAGGTCCCACAAATATTAGGAGTAGGTCTGATCAAAAGCTCTTCTGGGGCTGGGTGTGGTGGCACATGCCTGTAGTCGCAGTTACTTGGGTGGCAGAGGTGTGAGGACCGTTTAAGCCCAGGAGTTTGAGGCTGCAGTGAGCTATGACTTTGTCACTCCAGCCTGGGCAACAGAGTAACACTCTGTCTCTTAAAATAATTAAAACAAAAAAATACAAAAACAAAAGCTCTCCTGGGGGGCCACTGTATTTCTAGGAGGAAAACACACTCAGCTTTCCTCAAGATTATAATTAGGAAGTCACAAATTTGCTTATAAAACCAGAATCAACTGTCTAACTTCATTTTTCACTCTTTGGAAAATGTATGGAGGGATTTAGCCATTAAGAAGTATGTTTTTGGCTGGGCACAGTAGCTCACCCCTGTAATCCCAGCACTCTGGGAGGCTGAGGTGGGAGGATCGTTTGAGGCCAGGAGTTGGAGACCAGCCTGAGCAACATCATTAGACCCCAAAGCTCCAAAAAACAGAAAATTTAGCCAGGCATGGTGGCATGCACTTGTAATTCTGGCTCCTTTGGAAGGCTGAGGGGGAGGATTGCTTGAGCCCGGGAGTTTGAAGTTACAGTGATGTCACTGTACTCTAGCCTGGGCAACAGAGTGAGACCTTGTCTCAAAAAAAAAAAAAAAAAAAAAAAGTATGTTTTCAAACAACTTCCCTTCACTTTAATGTCTGGACACAAATCAGTGGCAACAAAAATGTATGAAAAGCATTAAGTTCAATGAGAGTACAAGTATTAGTATTTCAGAGGTGCTTCTCTTGGGATTGTCTAGGCTCTACATATCTCTTCCTTAACTTTATATACTTCAGGCCTTTAAGCCAACTCAGGGTTCATTAGTATCTTTGTTAAGGGAAGAAGAGGAGAAAATAAATTGAAATTCAAACCGTCATCTTAGCTATCAGTAGCAACTCTAACAACAGACTTTGTGGAGGAAAATGTAGAAACTACTGGTTAAAGTAGTTTTATAGGCTGAATTTGACAATGGATTTAATTATCTATGTGTTTCCTGTCTATCACTGTCATTAGATAATGGGACTTGACTCTTTGGTCCTATTTTTTCCCCCAGAGTCAGAAAGATAGTCTGGGTAATAAAATGTAGTCTATTATGTCACACTGAATAAGAAGAGAAATATCCTAACAGCATAAAACTACAGTCGTGAGTAATGAAAATGCATCCTCATCTTGTCAATCACAAAGCAAAACTATCTTAAACCTGAACTAAACCAAAATAAGTATGTACTTAGAAAGCGCTGTACCTTTTTTAAAAAATATTCCAAGTGTTTTCAGAAAAAGGTTTATATTACATTTCCATTCTTCCAGAAACCAGATACAAAGGGTATTTTTATGTAATGCAAAACTGGATTTTAAGTTATAAGATTTTAAAAAAATTGATTTTGCTGATAATTCTAAGAGAGTCTTCCAAAGGAATGACTGGATAACTATTTCTGGGAAGACTTTTTTTGCTTATTTAAAGTTTAACAGTGGTAGCAATGGATCCTGCTATTAACCAGGACAACTAATGGGAAACATTTACCAAATTTGGTTAAAAAGTTGTCATTTGGTGATAGCTATTAATAGATAGGTCAAGATATTGATAAATATACATATTCTTCCAATACAAATGAAGAAATTTTTTTTTTATTTCAGCATATTAATGAAGAAATTTTTTAAACATAAAGATGAAGTCAGTAAATAAGGTAGGGTTTTTTTTTTGTTTTTTTTTTGGTTACTGTTTTTGACGTGGGTAGAGAGATTGGTGGTAGTTTTTGTAGGAGAGGTGGTAGATTTGCACTGAGTCATTCACACTATTTCATGGTCCCCCTGAGACAAAAGTATCTATATGCAATATGTTTTGGAGGCTACTGAAAATGATACCTGCTCACTTGAGAATGAGGCGGGATAACATTTTTCTTAGTCTTCTTGGTATTACGCAATCTTCCCTAATCTAACTTTCTGGTTTTATTTCCCATAGACCCACCAAAATCTCTGTTCCAACCAAATTGGTGCATTCATTGTCCCTCAAATACTCCACACTTTCCTGTCTCTGTTTTTGCTTATGTGGTCTCCTATTTCCAGATGGATTATAGTTCTAAATGGGAAAAGTAAAACAAAGAAACTTCTAAAAGAAAATACTATATAAATTAATATCTCCATAACCTGGGGCTATAGGAAGACTTTGTAAAAAAACACAAAAATTATATAAAGAAAACAATTCAAAAATCAGAATATATTAAAATTTAGAACTTCTATTCATCAAAACACACCATTAAGACAGTAAAAATGTTACCCACAGATTTTATATTCAAAATACACAAAGAAGTACAAACTACGAACAAACACGAACGTGAAAGAATCAATCCTTTGAGATGGATCCCAAGTGGCTAACTGGGCTTAAAAAATTTTAAATAGAGCCAAGTAGTTATTTACTGACTGGAGGTCACACATGTATTCTGAGTTCCCAGGAAAACTCACACCTCTGTTTAACTTTTGGGACTTTCAGAGCTCATTTGAACCAACCAATCAGGACTCAACTCTATTGACCAATCAGAACTTAGCTGTGGTGACTAATGAGAAGTAAGCAAGTATGAATCTTTTCTTTGTTCTTTCCTGAGCAAGAAGTTTTGCTGTAAAACCTTAACCTTTCCTTTGCTCTCTGGAATACACCTTCATTTTACACCAGGATTCCTCTCCCTGGTTTGCAAAATATTCACTGGAATAAAATCTCTTTCCTCCAAATTCCTTTTCAGAGAATTTATGTTCACAAAAACAATAAAAAGAGACAAAAACCCAGATAAAAATGGACCAGTGACTTGAACAGGCACTTCACAGAAGATATCTAAATCACCAAAAAACATATGAAAACATATTAGTAAATTATACTGTTAGAAGGAGTGAAAACTTGGTATACTACTTTGGAACTTGTTTTGCATTATTTCTTATAGCTGAGTATATGCACAACCTACAATCTAGCAATTTATTACTAAGATTAATATTATACTCAATAGAAATGTGTACATGTGGATATCATGAGATGTGTACAAGAACACTGATAGCACTGTTATTCAAAATAACCAACATTATTTTGGAAATAAGGGGTGATGGCTGCACAACACTGTAAATGTAATTAATGCCACTGAATTGTACACATAAAATGGTTAAAATGGCAAATTTTGTGTTATATACATTTTGCCACATTAAAAAATAGTAAAAAAAAAATAAGAATCAAGGAAGCAAACTTGGAAGATAATTAATTAAGGGAAAAGCATTCTAGGAAAAGTGCTATATGTCTGTAATAAATACGCCTTGTTTCTG
The DNA here is from genome assembly GCF_000956105.1 of Propithecus coquereli. NCBI lineage: Eukaryota > Metazoa > Chordata > Mammalia > Primates > Indriidae > Propithecus > Propithecus coquereli. The sequence continues at coordinate 4,827,683 of NW_012152174.1, read as the reverse complement.
AATGCTTTTGTCAGAAACTATGCTGATTATTCTACTTCATATCCCTGCAGAGCTGGCACAGTTTCACAAAGTAAGTTCATTTGTTCATTCATTCATTCAGCACACACTCACAGAGCTCTTACTCTGTGCCAAGCACTTTGCTAGGTATTTGGGATGTGAATAGTCCTGGCCTTTATGGCAATCAGAGTCTAGAGCCTGGAGTAGAGACAGGTAACTAAGTTGTCAGATTATAATCAAAATTGTCTTAAATGCAATTTAAAAATGGTGGGGGGGGGGGATACAAAGTGGTACTTCATTTACCAAAAAAGAGTAAAATGTAAAGTATGATTTGGAGAAATCAGTCAGATGAATGGGGGCATGGAGGGGAATAAAACAAAGGAATTTTAGAGTAAAGAAGATTCCAAGCAGAGGAAAGAGAATGAGTGAAGAATCTGCGGTGGGAAAAAGCTTGGTGCTTTTGATGGACAAGGAAAAGATCATGGCAGGAGTAAGGCGTGGAAAAGAAATGTAAGTGTTGCTCCTCTGAAAACATTCTCCAGAGGCAGTACCTTTTCAAAAACTATTTAAGGGACTATGTTGACACAATAGTAGTTAAGGTTTTGTTGAAAAGATAGTAGAAGGAAACATGACCATAGGTGTGAGCTATTACTCAGAGTGGCGCATTTTGTATGTGCTTATTCCTCCATCAACTATCAGTTTAGGCTCTGTTATGGGCTGAATTCTGTTTCCTCAAATTTCATATGCTGAAGTCCTAACCCCTAGTACCTCAGAATGTGACTCTACTTGCAGATAGAGCCTGGGGTAATTAAGGCAAAATGAGGTCATGAGGGTGGGTCCTAACCCAGTATGAGTGGTACCTTTGTAAGAGGAGATGAGGATACAGACACTTAAAAAGGAAAGACCACATGAAGACACGAGAGGAAGATGATAATTTACAAGTCACGGAGAGAGGCGTTAGAAGAAACCAACCCTGTCTACACCTTGGTCTTAAACTTCTAGCCTCCAGAACTATGGGGACATAACTTCTGTTGCTTAAGCCACCCAGTCTGTGGTACTTAATTATGGCAGCCCTGACAAGCTAATTTAGGCCCTGTCACCTCTTTTGGGACAGATAAAAGAGGAGATCTTTATTATAAGAGCAATGAAAAGCCATTGTTGAGTTTTAGGAATAAGAGTGATATAATTTTATTTATATATTTAACAACTCACTTTGGCTTTTATTTGGAAATGGATTAGAACTGGCCAAATTATATGAGGAGAAACCAGTTAGGAGGCTACTGCACTAGTCCAGGCAAGAGATAGTGACTTGATTTAATGTGATGACAGCAGTGAAAGAAAAAGGTGAAAAATTTTGAAATGATGTTTAGAGGTGGAAGAGATAGCACTTGGTGACAGATTTGAGTTGGGGTAGAGGGTGGTGAAGGAAAAAAAGGAGTCAAGAATGACTCTCGGGTTTCTGACAAAGAAGCTAGATGGCTGGAACTGGGATTAGAAACACTGGAGCAGAAGATCTGAAGAAGGGAAGGATCAAAAGTATAGTTTCAGACACAATTAGCTTAGTATATCTGTAAGATTTCCCTGAAAATACATGAAATAAGTCTGGAAAGCCAGAAAAGAGATTTACGTAAGAGATACACGTTTGGGAATTACTGATATATTGATGATATTTAAAACCATAACAGTGTATGATATTTAAAACCAAGTTTCCTTTGACCTGGAAAAGAATGTAGTATGAGAAGACAGGGAGCCTAGAGCTGAGTCCTAAGAACTCCAATATCTAGGGTAGGTAGGTGATCAATAAATGCTCAGTATCACCAGCTTCACAAATGTTTTCTGCATGGTATTTTGAAATGTACAGTGGAAATTTATTACATGAAATCAAAATAAATCAGTAAGTTAATATGCAGGCAATAAAAGTGGGTGGCTTAGTTTTAAACATGCCTTCAATCTTCCAATTCTCTGTAAAAGCTACTGAAATTACTAATACTGTTAACTGAACATATACAGGCCAGAATATTTACTCTCTTTCTTCTGCCTTATACATAAGATTACAACTAAGAACCCACTTAGGAAATTCATTACTTCCATTGTCTAAGCTGATCTCACGTATTAATACTCAGACTTTCTGCATGTATTAAAACTCAGACTTTTTGCACCTGATCTGAAAACACTGCAAAGTGAAAATGAAAGTGCAAAGATTAACACTCTGCCAATTTCTTGGAAGAAAGATGTATTTGTTCACCCATTCCTTTTTATTTTTAACTTGTAAGCCTATCTATGAGCACCTAGATAATGTTGCACATATCCATTAGCAAAATTCCCATGGAAATAGAATTTGGTAAAGTCTTTAGAAAGGTCTGACTTGATGAAAGCTGACACTAAAAATAGCGTCTGCATTCCCATTAGTTAGGAATTAGGAACACATACACATTTTTCAAGAAAGAAATGCGTTAACCTCTTTACAAATTATCTAAGCAGAAATAGTCTGTAAATAATGCAGATATAAACTATAAAAGAATTAAAACCAAATTGACATTGCTTAGCTTTTAAACTTAAATTGGATATCAGAATTAGAAATTATATAATTATTCTTTCACCTAGAAGATCAAGAGGTAGAATATTCCAGTAAAAGAAATACTCCTAATCTCTTGTCCGAGTTAAATCTAAAAATGCTCTGCTAGGTACTTAAAGAGGAAGTTTTCTTTCTAGTTATAGTTAGGCTGAGATAAAATCTAAATAATATTTCAAGTCCTACTGAATGAATTTATAAAACAAAAATCATTAGGCATCATTTACTAAATAAGTATCTGTAGATAATATTCTCTATAACCATATACAATTATAAATAATTGCAAATATATTCTAATGTCTCTATTATTTGTTGACTGTCTTTACTAAGTATTATTGTTCAAAAAACTAGGGATATAATTTCAGCTCCCACCACAGACTGAATAAACCATGAAAGTCTACCCATATGTGCAAATGTTAGTCATTTCTGTCATCCATAATATTCAGTCATCCAATAAGCATTTAAAGAATATCAGGTACTATGCAAGGAAGGTGCTCATGATACAAAGATGAATAAGCCACAGGAAGGAATATACTCTTGACCAAAGGTCCTTTTCTACATTAGCAGGTTGCCCTCTACAACTAAGCTCCCAAATGTGGGAAGAATGTACATGGGACAAGGAGGAAGGGGATCCTCTTCCCATTTGTTGGACCCTTGGAATCAATCTTGGCAACCAAAGGGGTAATAGATGTCACGACCAGCCCTGACTCAAAGGGTGCCAGCTTGAGAAGATGTAAGCAAAGCATCCTGAGCAGGGGGAATGAATAAATTTCCACTTTTCTCTGAGGCAGCTTGACTACACGATCCCCCAAGATTCTTTTCAATTCTATGATTCAAGGATGTTAAAAAGTATATCTATATTTGCAAATCGAATTAGTGAACTGAGGTAGTTAGAACCACAGAAGGTCAGTAAGAACAAGCTTTAGAAATAACCTGGCTCAACTCTCTTATTTAATAGAAGAGGAAACTGGTACCCACAAAGGTGAAATAACTTACATAGCATGTAGAAGTGGGACAAGTCATTGTTCTTTCAACTACATTACTGTGGTGACTCAAGACTGTTCTAGAACTTGCACCTGCATATCAAGATCATATATAGAACCCCTCACCTAAATTTTCATAATTACTTCCATTCAATAACTCATTCTACACAGAAATATATAAAAGCTATGCTGAGGCTAAATATTTTGATAAACATAGCTGATGAGGTGTCAAGTTGTCTTAAGTAATAAGAGGTATAATGCGAAGCTAAAATCTTCAATTTCTCACAAATGTTTCAAAAAAAAAATCAAATCTCTTTGTCCTGGCCACATTGATTAAATCAAAAGCAACAAAAAATTAGCCACATGAAAATTTCACAAAAATAATCCCACTGCCACATTTAAAATTCTAATGCCAAACAACAAGAAAAAAAAGTTAGCCCCATGAATATACTATACAGTATAGAAACAGGGCAAGAAAAATGATCACTTTCACCTGAATTTCAGCTGATTTCTGTTGCTGCCTCAAGCCCTCTGATTCCAAAGCCTCTTCATTAAAATACTAGCCAGTCCAGCAGATTCCAAAACCTCCCAGGCACGGCCCTGCTCATTGAGAGCAGTGGGCAAACTGAAAATCCTAAGCTTACATCAAAGTTTGATAAAAGTTACAGAAGGACAACTGTAACAAATACATGGAATATAAGACACAAAAGGCATTTTCCCAAGGTTAAGTCAACCAAATTATAACTTTTTTTAATCTTTGAAAAGAACAGTTTGACAAAATGCTTATCTATTTAAGAATATAAGACCATATAAACAGCAAAAGCCAATTCCAAGCTTATTATTCTGGCACTCAAGACTTCTAAAATCTGGCTCATGACTCCTTGTACAGATTCATCTTCTGCGTATGCAGGCAGTACGGAAGCACTGAAGTGGTGTTCTGCATACTGCCCTGTGGGTCTTTGTTCATGCTGTTTCCTGTGTTCTCCCAGCAATGCTCCCAACTGCATACATGCACACTCTTGCACATACATAGATGCACATATACCAGCTATTTCGCTAGATCCTTTATTATACATATCATTTTTGACACATCATTTTTCCCTGAAAAAAAAAATACATGTGGAGAACATCAGAATTAAGTGGATACTGTCTGAATGATGACAATATTTTCTTATCATACTGCAGTACTTGACTCCAAAGATGATAATAGTCTTGTAGGTCTCACAACTATTGTGCACTCAAGGTATATGGGCTAAATAGTACAGTAATTAAACTCTAAGTATTGATTCCTTAGCTTGAAAAATGGCTTCTTACACTTGAAGGTCTATGGACCAAGCTGGTTAAAACAGATGATTTTGGATTTTATGCATATTTGTCTAAAAAACACAACAGATTTGACTGTCAAAATGATAATAAACCATTTTTTGGCCAGAAACCTTTATTAAGTATAAAAATTATGTAAGAGAGTACATGAAATATTTTCACTAAATGTTTAATCAGGTCTATCTATTTTGGTTGTTAGGACATTTTACCTGTTATCTGTATATGCCCTTTTCATTCTGGCTAAAACATTACTTTGCTCCTGTGTAGATAAAAAATATGTTTGACAGTCATATTATCACCATGTTTTCTTTCCTCTTAAAAATACAATGTGCTATGCATGAGCAGATCACAGACTTGGAGCCAATCAAAATACACTTCCTATAGCATTCATTAACTGTAATTTATTACGTGTGTGCTGATATGTCATTATGATTTTCAGCTTCAGTACTGAAATATTTAGTTATGGTTGCTGAATATAATCAGCAAGAGGTTTTGAATATGAGTAAATGAAGCTTCCTAAACAGTGAGAAATTATGTTAAGAAGAGCACTGACAGCTAAAATAAATGGAGATTTTTTTCTGTACTAAATACTATGGGAGATGCTATATTTTTCCAGAAATTACAATTTATTCTAATTATAAATACTTATCTGATTACTTAAACATCATTTGGCATAGCTACATTACTTAACTTCTTAAAACATGTGTTAATATCCTAGTTGAGGGATTGTGGGTAAATTAAAAATACCAAATTGAAATCCTATTATGTTTCTGGTGTGTAGTTTTAAAGACTAAGCTCAACACCCAAATTTAGGTTTCTTTTTCTTCCCGAAAGCACTTTATTATATTCATAGGCAGAAACTTAAATGATACAGGTGTACTTTCAGAAACTACTATATATTTGGCATCCTAAATTAAATAACCCAATATAATTCACGGTTTAAGAAAAAGGTAATTAAAAACATATGCTCATTTAATTTTTTTCTATCTTGTGCTGTCATGTCAGTCTTCAAGGAAAAGAGTACCAATATGTGCACCTAAATGAGTGTTAATTTTAGAATTTAGTTAAATTAACATGTCTTATCAGCTAATTGGAAGCTATGTTTTGGCAAAATAAAAAGCGTGAGGTCAGCATTTGCTTCATGTTAGGAAGGGCACTGAACTTATCAAATAATGCTCAGCTGAAAAGCCATTGTTAACTGCAGCATAATAAGAAGAAACACCCTATTTTACCCCAACACTTGTAAACCCAAATTCCTAAAGACAGTCATGTACAATAACTAATTTGATAGGGTATGTGGTTAATTTAAGGCAGTACCTGTCCAGAGAAAATTTTTAACCTGTAATGGTGTTGTTCAAAATATATATATGACAGATGAAACTGAGCTCATTTTTCCATCCACATTAGTTCTCTGGTAACCTAATTACCTGATTATTATTTGCAAAATCTTCTTGAAATTATCAAGTGAGTGAATGATTCATATTCTAAAAACTAATTGGTTTAAACAACTTGATGTATTTCTATAATCCTTAGTGTATCTGGAGCTCAAAAATAAGGTTTTCATTTTATGTTTTAAATAGTGTCTTTGGCATACTAATGTGCATTCAACACAGCAAGAGCCCATAGTTCAGTCTGTACTATGATACTTGAGTAAAGGATGAAGCATGGGTTTTATTTTTAACTCAGTGAAAATCACAACATTGAAGAATTTAGCTTATTTTTTGTAATAGCTTTATGGAAATAGTCACATACCATACAATTCATCCATTTAAAGTGTATTATACAATGGTTTTTAGTATATTCATAGAGTTGCAAAACCAGCACCACAATTAAGTTTAGAACATATTCATCACTCCAAAAATAAACCCCATACCCTTTAGTTATCATCCATCAACCTTTCCGGCCCACCCCTACTACCCTCCTCCAGGCAACCAGTAATCTACTTTGTCATTTTAGACTTGTCCATTCAGGAAACCATTATCAATTTTAAATGAAATCATTTACTATGTGGCCTTTTGTGACCAGTTTCATTCATTTAGCATGATGTTTTCAAGGTTTATTCATGTTGTAGCATGTATCAGTATAACTTCTACTTAGTAAAAATTTTGTCTCAATTTAAGAAACTAAATTGTTAGGGTTAGATTTTAAAATTTAGAATTAAAAAAAATCACATATGACACAAACACAGGCTTAAACATAATATATGATAAACAATGCTACAAACACATTTTTTTTTTTTTTTTTTTGAGACAAGAGTCTCACTCTTTTGCCCGGGCTAGAGTGCCGTGGCGTCCTAGCTCATAGCAACCTCAAACTCCTGGGCTCAAGCGATCCTCCTGCCTCAGCCTCCCTACAGGCATGCGCCACCATGCCCGGCTAATTTTAGGTTTTTTTCTATATATTTTTAGTTGTCCGATTAATTTCTTTCTATTTTTAGTAGAGACGGGGTCTCGCTCTTGCTCAGGCTGGTCTCGAACTCCTGAGCTCAAATAATCCGCCCGCCTCAGCCTCCCAGAGTGCTAGGATTACAGGCGTGAGCCACCGCGCCCGGCCTAAAACACATTTTGATTTTCCTTGGACAATTAAGAAAATATTTCTGGATCATGTTTTATATGCTGTTAAATACTTTATTTATTTGAAATTAATTTTTTTTCCTGACAACCTCTTACTCATACTTTAAGAGTCCTGAAATGTCACCTCCTCTGTGAAACCTTATGTGATTTCCTCCACCCTCCTATCCATCTGTTGCCTGTTTTAGTGCTCTACAGCACAGTGAGAAGACCTCTGTTAGTACTTACAATGACGCTTTACAACGGAAGCTTCCAAAACAATGCGTGTTCCTTTGAGGTCAAGGATAGCATGGTGTGTGTGTGTGTTTGTGTGTGTGTGTGTGTACATTTTTTTTTTTTGAGACAGGGTCTCTCTCTGTTGCCCAGGCTAGAGTGTGGTGGCATCGTCATAGCTCAATGCAACCTCAAACACCTAGGCTCAAGTGATCCTCCTACTTCAGCCACCCAAGCACCCAAGTAGTTAGGACTACACGTATGAGCCACCAAGCCCAGCTAATCGTTCTATTTTTTGTAGAGATGGGGCTTCACTATGTTGCTCAGGCTGGTCTCAAAGGATCCTCCCTGCCTCTGCCTCCCAAAGTGCTAGGATTATAGGTGTGAGCCACTGCACCCGGCCACGTATATCTTTTAATCCCCAGTACCTAACACAGAACATGGACATAGTAGGTTTTCAATACATATTTCTTAAATGAAAAAAAATTGCTAAATTTTAGACACATTTTAATTGTATTAGACACTCTTCAGAATTTTCAATGGCCATTTAAAAAATTTAATGTTTATCATTTCAAATGAAGTAAAAAATATACAGAATACAAAGTTAGACATAATTTAAATAATAATAGTGAACACTTATGTATCAGTTACTATGTGCCAGGTACTGTTCTAAGTACTATATACCTATTAGTGAACTTAATTCTTGTACTAATCCCATGAAGTATTATTATGTCCAATAACAATAAGGAATCTGAAGCTCAGGGAGTTTGGGTAATTGACCAAGTTCTTATAGCCAATAAAGTGGCAAAGCAAGAATTCTAATCAGGCCGTGAGGCCCAGAAGCCTCTGCTCTTACCAGGGTCTCTGATGTGTTTTAAATTTTAGAGGCACTGTGGTGAAGAATGAAGATCTGGAGTCAGAAAGACCACCTAGTTTGAATCCTACCCACCGTATGTCTCTGAGCTTTAGTTCCCAGATTGTCAAATAGCAGTAAGAATACCTATTCTGCCAGACTTAGCGAAAACGGTTCAGTATTTAGCACAGAGCCTGTAATATACATAAATGTATACTTAGCAATATGTGTACACTATTAAAAACAATTAAGACGCGAAACTTGTATATTAAGGACTGTAAGGCTGAAGACATGGAACTACTTTTTAGTTTCAGCACATATCACCTCAACCATTTTTAGGATTTTTTTCCTTCAGTTTTTTTATAATAAATATACTTTTTAATGACATTAGAAACTCTTGATTGTCAGAAAAAGATATGCAATGCTATGCATTTTTACCATACCATACATTTTCAAGTGATAAATCTAGGAGAAATGAGGTATGTGATATAATTACTACTCTTTAATTTGTTCTTTGTATGAAGTTATAGAGAATTATAGAATATCTTTATGTTTTTCAGATTAATGCTAATGGATGTTTTCATAATTTTCATTACTAAAATGCTATACTGCTTTCAATAAAATACATGCAAACTGACAATGTATTTTTAAAACTACCTTTTAAAGGATAAACTTAGATATATTATTGATCCATACTGAAAATAGCCTGCACCAAAGAACAAGGAAGGTTTTTTAAAAAATAAACTGAAAAGGAGATGGCTCTTATTATGTTTCTATGAAATCAACCTCTAGAATTAATTTCTGATAATCAAACTATCTCTAAGAGGTAGCCTTAATATATTATGTAAATTAAATTCAGTTCACTTCTTTACTTTCCCTCTAAAATCCAGGATTCAACAAAAATAGGGGATATTTATATTACTTATAAGCACAGTGATTATGTGTATGTGCATTAACATATAGCAAAGCAAATATGGCCATTAGCAGTGTATGGGTTGGTGATTTAGGGTCTAATGTTCTATACAAAATACCTACATGAAGTGCGACATCTTGATATCATTTATTTATCCAATTTTCTGGTTATATACTTTCTTTAACTGACCCTGCAAATTAAGCTCACCAGATATGTTCTGGTGCTTTGATATGTCTAGAACATTGTGTATTTTATAGATATTGAGACTAATTTCATTTCTTTTTTTTTAAACATATTTACAAGCAATATGCTAGGCTGTTGGGGTTACAGCAGTGATGAAGACAATGCAAATGATCATTGCTTTCCTTAAGTTTAAGAGTCCAACAGGGACAAATGAGTAGAGTTTACAAAATGATATGATAAATGCCACAATAGGCAAAGTACCAGGCACAAAGAATAAACACTAGATGCAGATTCTGGAATCAATAAACAATTCCTAGTAGAAGTGATGTATAATCTGAGACTTGAAAGATAAAATATTGAAATGGAGTAGGATAGGGGGATATTCCTACCAGCAAAAGAGAACATGAGAGGGAAAAGCAGTGCAGTGTGATAGTCATCAAAATTAGAGATGGGTGGCCTGAACTGGGTAGAAACAATAGAGAATTAACAGAAATACATAGATTTAAGAGCTATTTAGGAGGCAGGATCCACAAACTCCATGATTCTTTCAATGAAAGAAATGGGTAAGACAAAAGTAGTTTGGAATCAAAGATGAAGCATAAGTATCTGGCTTGGGCAACTGCAAGATGGGTAGGGCCATTTATTGAGATAGGATGGGGTTGAAAGAAGCAGTCTTGAGGATGAAACAGAGAATGAGAATTATGAGTTCAGTTTAAGACATATTGATTTTGAAGTATCTTTGGATAAACAAGTGGAAAAGACCAGCAGGCCAGTATATATACAAACTCAATATTCAAGTTAGAGATCTGGGCTATAGATTAATACTTGAGAGTCCTCAGGAGGGGGAAAAAAAGTCAGGAATTCAGCTATAGGAGCACAAAGTATAGCCTAAAGTGAATGTGCCAAGAAGATCAAAAATAAATCCCTAAGGCACACCAATAATTAAGAGACTGCCTTGAAAGGTAGGTTAAAAACTAGAAAAATGCTATCATCGACTCTAAAGAAAAAGAGTCTTAAGCAGGAAAGTGTGATTAGAATGTCAGCAGCTCGCAAGAAGCCAACTGAGACAAAGACTGGTAAGTTTTTATTTTAGATTCAATGACAAGGCACAATAGTACTGATATGGGAGAAAGTAATTACGGTGGAGTCATGGGGAAAAATGAAGATGAGTTGATTAGAGGGGCAAGCATAGAGTAGGGAAGTCACGTGAATGTAGACCAGGGGTTGGTAAACTATAGTTCAGAGGCCAAATCTGACCTGTTGTCAGTTTTTGAACATAAAGTTTTATTGGAACACAGATACTCTCATTCTTTTATGTATTGTTTACACTGCCTTTGTGTTACAACAGCAGAGCTATATAGTCTGCAAGCTTAAAATATTTACTATTATTAGGCCCTTTACAGAAGAAAGTTTGCCAACCTCTATTGTAGACAAATGTCTTAAATTATTAGTTTTGTTTACCAAAAGTTACCTAACAAGCATCTATATTCTTCATTATGTTCATCGTGGCCAGTTAAAAGGATCTGTTGTCTATAGGTAAGTGGAAGTAAGTAAAAATCAGCTGTACTGAATACAGTATAATTGCTCATATCAAGTTTGAAATTTCAGGCCCTCATCACTGCCATCGAATATTGCTGTTTTATAGGAAAGGGTGGTGACGGTTGCAGAGTCTGTTAGATCGTATCTTTGTGATAAATAACATACATCACTTAGCAGCTCATATTTATATATATCTACATTAGTAATGACATATCATGTAAACTTTAAGAGAAAATGGATACAATTCTAAGATTGATACTTTCAAAAAACTAAATTATGAGATAAAAGAGTTTTATCTCTTTTCTATAGTTTATTAATAATAAATGCATTTTTTAATGATAACTATGGTTAGTTCCAAGTCCTTTAATGAGTCATACATTCATACAAAGTCAATAAAAAATTTGACTGTCAGTTTTAAAACTACAGTTTATCTATATAAAGAAGTAAGAAGTCAAAGGCTTGGATCAGAAACAGTCTAACTGTGCTATTCAGCTTTTGCTTGTGATATGTGGTCTTTGTCTGGAATGACTCATGGCATAACAAAGCTTCTCAATTTAATGTTTTGTATCTGTTAATGATTAGAGAGGCTAAATGCCTCTGTAGTCTAGTTATTAACATTAATGAGTTTTGTGACCTAGGCCAAGTTAATAAAACAAACTTTTAAATATCCTGTTAAAAAGCTCTCAATAATAATTTTGAACTTGTTTTATAGATTTTTTTGTAGTGCTGGAAAATAAACAAAGGTTTCAAAGGCATTTCCTGTCCTGGACAAGGAAAAAAATGACAGAGTGGTGAGAGCATCTATCAAACATATCACTTTTTGATTATAGGTCACATATGGCTTATTCAAAATCACAGATTGATGGAATAGGGAATTATTAATAAGACATAGATTGCAAGGGGTCTTCAAAAAGTTCATGGAAAATACACATTATGAAAAAACTATGCAAAGATTTCAAAAATTTTTTTGCATCAAAATATACTTGTACTAACCTGTATATAGCATGTCTGAACAGGATCTAGTTTGAGGCATGAAGAAGTATTAATATAAGACATCTGTTAGAAAAAAGCCTCTATTAGAGCAACATGAATTCTACTAAAATCGAAGCAGGAACAAACATCAAACTTATGGTGAAGTTTGAGTGGAAGAATGCTTCATGAAAATTTTATGGGGACAGTGCTCCAAAGAAGTCAGCAGTTTACAAATGGATAATTCTTTTTAAGAAGGGATGAAATGATGTTGAAGGTGAAGCCCTCTGCAGCAGACCATCCACATCAATTTGCAAGGAAAAAATTAGTCTTGTTCATACCCTAATTGAAGAGGATTGGTGATTAACAGCAGCAACAATGGATTAATAGCAGAAACAATTATGTAAACTGAACCAATTGCAATATCTATTAGCTTGCACAATTCTAACTAGAAAATTAAAGTTGAGCAAACTTTCCACTTGATGGGTACCAAAACTGTTATGCCCAGATGAGCCGTGGACAAGAAACAGAGCATTCAGTGAAAATTTTAAACAAGTGGGATCAAAATCCCAAAGCATTTCTTCAAAGAATTGTAACAGAAGATGAAACATGGCTTTATCAGTATGATCCCAAAGACAAAGCACAATCAAAGCAATGGCTACCAAGAGGTGGAAGTGGTCCAGTCAAAGCAAAAATGCACTGGTCAAGAGCATGGCAACAGTTTTTTGGGTTGCTCAAGGCATTTTGCCTTTTTATTTTCTCGGGAGCCAAAGAATGATAACATCTGCTTAATATGAGAGTGTTTTGAGAAAGGTAGCCAAAGCTTTAGCAGAAGAATGCCCAGGAAAGCTTCACCAGAGAGTCCTTTTCCACCATGATAATGCTTCTCCTCATTCCCCTCATCAAACAAGGGCAATTTTGTGAGAGTTTCAATGGGAAATCTTTAGGCATCCATCTTACAGTCCTGATCTGGCTCCTTCTGACTTTCTCTTTCCTAACCTTCAAAAATTTGCAAAGGGCACTCATTTGTCTTCAGTTAATAATGTAAAAAAAGACTTCATTTAGACGGTTAAGTTCCCGGGACCCTCAGTTCTTTAGGGATGGAATAAATGGCTGGTATTATCATTTACAAAAGTGTTTTGAACTTGATGGAGTGTATGTAGAAAAATAAAGTTTGTATTTTTAATTTTTATCTTTTAGTTCCATTTTTTTTACTAACTTATTGAAGTCTCTTCATATTTTATAGATGACCAGAATGCAATATGGAAACAAGTTAAATCTTTTAAGTCCCAAAGTGGTTATAAGTAATTTTTACTTTCATGTCAGACCTAAGTTAAAAAATATAAAATTGAGAGGTTGGTGGTTGTAAAAAAATACTTCTCAATTTTGGGAAAAAGTAAATGATTTTTGCAAAAACAAAATGCATGTATGAATCAATATTATTTAATGTAGGGTGAAATAATGGCTTAAGGGTTTCCTATTAGACATATTTAAGCAGGGACGGACTTAAATAAAGTTTTGTTGAAATTTGTTGAAGAAGCCAAAGATGATGCTGCAAATCAGAACTCTTCCAAGTAGACACAGCCTCCTTCAAATTGGTCCATGCTAATGTGAAACCGGGTAACAGAGATGACTGATGTCCTTCTTAAAAGATGAGCTTCCACATTGGTGGCTTAGGAGTAAAAACCATATTACTGGCATGCTCTCAGTTTGGTCTTGGTTTAGAATGTTAACCTAGTTAATACAGAGTGCTTATATTTTTGCAATAGGAACTAGATCTGAGATAGGTTCTAAAAGTATACAAAATGTATTAAGCAGGATATACCCCTTTATTTGGGAATGCTTACAAAAATGATTACATAAAAAAGCAGCATCCCTTTACATTCTCCTTTTCTTTCTATTCCCCATGCCACTACCTCATCTAAGCACTTACTTTTAAAAAATTAGAGTGTTGAACTGACTTAAATTCCTAGCCAGGCATGGTGGTTCATGCCTGTAATCCCAGCACTTTGGGAGGCTGAGGCAGGAGGATTACTTGAGGCCAGGAGTTTGAGACCAGCCTGGGCAACATAGGAAGAACCTGTCTCTATTAAAAAAAAATGAAAAATTAGCTAGGCATGGTGGCATGCACCTATAGTCCCAACTACTTGGGAGGGAGAGGCAGGTGGATGCTCGAGCCCCAGAGTTTGAGGTTATAGTGAGCTATGATTGGGCCACTGATCAACATTCCACTTTCTACTAAAAAGTCTTTTCCATTACCAAAAGTAAAGTTCTACCTCTTTTGCCTAGAAGTTAAGGCTTTTCACAAACTGGTCCAGCCTAATTTTTCCTTTTCAATTTCAAAATATTTAAAATATTAGAATTGGAGGAATAAACTAATATAATAGATATTCATGTAGCCCAACACCCAGACATAATACATATTAACTTTCTACCTTTGAAATGAGTAAATAAAGCATCTAGTTAAAGTCTACCATTCATCCATTTCTTTTCCTTTAGTAGAAGGATAAAGACTTGCTGTATCTTAGTCCATTTTGTATTGCTATAAAAGAATACCTGAGGCTAAGTATCTCATAAAGAAAAAAGGCTTATTTGGCTCACAGATCTGCAGGCTAGACAGGAAACATGGCACCACGAGGGCCTCCGGTGAGGGCCTCAGGAAGCTTCCACTCATGGCGGAAGGTAGAGGGGAACAGGTATCACATGGTGAAAGGAAGGATGCAAGAGAGAGAGAAGGAAGAGAGGTGCCAGGTTCTTTCTGCCAATCAGCTCTGGGGTGAGGGGCGGGGAACTAAGGGAACTAATGGAGTGAGAACCCACTCAGAACCATGAGGACGGCACCAAGATATTTGCGAGGGATACACCCCCCATGATCTAAACACCTCCCACCAGGCTTCATCTCTAACACTGGAGATCAAATTTTAACATAAGATTTGGAGGGAAAAATATCCAAATGATATCATGCTATAAATAAAAATATAATTTTTCACTATATTAAGATTAGAAGAATGATTTTTAAGAATGCTATCCATTTACTAACCTTAGATTAGAAAGCTGAAAATAAGTCAGAAAACAACAATAAAATTGGCAATTAATACATCTTTTACCTTCCTTTCAAGTTTGTGACAGAAGTGAAATCAGACCTAGTTTTTGGAAATGGGATTTATATATGTAGAAACAGGGTAAAAAGTAAACACTAATTTTCTCATCCTTATCCCTTATTCCTCTAACCAAAGGTAGAGAAGTAAGACTGCTAAGGCATGGATCAGGAAAGGTGGAAGGCAATTATCTTTTTTAACAACTTTTATGTATGTAAACTAAGATGGCTCACAACCTGAAGAACCAAAATAATTGGTAAAAATCAACGCTTAGTACATTTATGAAAAAGTTTAGGGGAACGGAAGGCTTAAGAGGAGGCTAAAATATCAGAGATGAATCCGAATAGTATTTTTAGAAAAAGATAAGGGAAAATCTTAAAATTTAAAATATAAAATTATGTAAAAATTATCAAAAGGAACACAAAAATGCCTGAAAACAGATACCAGATAAAAATATGACTCAGACTAATTCAATTTTTCTAACTTGAACTATGTAAGACTTTTTACTCAGAAATCTAGAAGTTAACATAACCTATGAAGTAAAATGTGAAAGTCATAAGGAGAAATCAGACTGCATAATGACCTCACTATAACTTGGTTCACAAATTGGGTCAGGAAATCACAGGTTCGTGGGTGGCCCAAGATTTCTCCAAGTGTTATTAGCTTTTTTTTGACAGGCTTGGTAGGAAACTTTTTCTCTAGAAATACTATGTTCAGAGAACACTATTTTAGTACTTTGAAATATGATATTCACATGCAGCTATTCATATGACAGTAAAATGAATTTTTGTTGTGAGTGCAATTCTCTGTAGTTGTACTTTAAATATTGATAGGTTATGGAAAAGGATTTAAATTAAAGAGTGTAAGAAAGTAGTTCCTACAGAAGGTAGGTTTGTTTCTGTTCCATCAACTCAGACCTATTACTATTAGTTCAGCTACAGATAATGTCCTCTAAGATTAGATATAAAACAACATTGAAATCTCTAAAATGTTTTATAATATTTTTATAAGAAACAAATGTTAGTTCCTAGCAACTTGGCCAGATTTCAATTTGGATAACTTCATTCCATTGACATATACCCCTACAGTTAAAAAAGAAAAATATAATAATTCAATCTTTTAAAAATCTATAATTTGGATCTATAATTTATTAATATCTCAAAAATTTATATAAAGTTTCCAATTTTAAATGAAAACATATGCATTATATTCAAAGGTCTGCGTAAGTATAAAGACTTTTCTTTTTCACATAGTCAAATTAACTTTGGCCACTGCATTTTTCTCAAAACAATGCCTTTGTTCTCATTGCCCCCTTCAGTGAGAATGGATTCATCTAATTTCCACTTGGCAAAATCCTGCCTATTTCTTTAAGGTCAGCTAAAACATTTCTTCCAGAGGCCTTCCTCACTTCCCAACTGAAGTACATCTCTCCTTCTGAGCCCCAATGTCTTCCATACTTGAGCCAGCAGTGTACCACCTAAACTGCATTTTTTTTAGAATTTGTATGATTAATTTTCTAGTAGGATGAAACTTCAATGGTTAAAAGTGTGATCTCTGGTGTCAAACTGCTGTGTTTTAAGCCAGTCTTCCGAAGTCACTGGATGTGTGCCCTTGAGCAAATTATAAAATGTTCTATGCCTCAGTTGCCTCATTTGTAGCATGGGATATCACCTGCACCTACCTGACAGGGAAATGAGGATTAAACGCGTGCCAGAAGCAGTTAGGCCAATGGCCTTGTCTGGTACTTAGTAAATAATCAGCGATTGCAAGTGTTTGCAATCATTGTCATCATCAGCATTTTTTATGTTCCACATGTATCTAGCTCAGGGCTTTGAACGTAATAGATGTTTAACAAATGCTTGTTAACTTGATTTTTTTTTTTTTGACTTTTCAAACTGAATGGAAAATAGAGCCACATGGAAAATGCCGAGTAGGGAAAACAAAAACAAAAACTCTCTCAAATGTAATGTTTTAAATAGGCAATAAGTAGATAAATTTAAGTACATAGTATTATATAAATGTTGTCCCAATAAATTACTTTTTGGGTATAATATCACTGCTTGGATATAACCTAAATATGGTTACAACTCTGAAAGCTATTCTCATACCTGTAGGTTCTCTGAAAGCCCCTTTATATATATAATCAAGGTCAATTTCAATAGTATTATCAGAACTTTGACAAAAATCCTGACTTTTGGGGACAGTGAAAAAGAGCCAATATGTAGAATATTATGCTCTGGGCAGAGAGCATGTGGAGAGTTGGCCTTCTTTCCCACATAACATTGTTTCATATTAAAATTGTAATTTCCAGCTATTTTTAGATATAATGTTTCTTGAACACAGACCACTAATACAAAATTATGTTATTGTTTTGTGAAGTGGACAAAATGTCTAAAATAGAATGAGTCTATTAAATGCATTCCACTTGTGACCAAATCCAGAGAGCAAGCCATAATAATATCAGAAATATTTTCACTACTCTTTTTAATGCACACATAAAAACAAAATCAAATGTCAGCTACTCTGAATATAGGCAGTATCTGAGATTTTTAGGACATAAACTTATTCATGGGAAGCCATATGACTATATGTTATTTACATAGTATGGACTTGCTTTAAAAATCAAATTATGTCTTAGACTAAAAGAACTGAACACATTTAACATTTAGATGACACCTGTTTTTCAGGGAGTTCAAGACATTTTGTAAAATCTGATAGATACGTTATCTCTCTCCATCCAGATCCCAACTAGGAAAAATATATGTTAAGAAAGACAGTGAGAAATTAGCAATATGGTACAGTGCTCAGACCTAACAGTCATAAAGGAGATCACAATGCTGGGTCTGTTATATAAACAGGTGGGCCTCAAAACTGCAGGCTTCTATTTTCAAATTAAGCCTTGACTTGTCCTTTATATGGCATTGTAGTTAATGCTCGCTCATCTTCTGATAACAGAGGAGATGGAGATATAGAAAGAAAATCTTTGCATGCTAAGTGCTATAGTGAATGTAACGGTAAAGTCAAGTGCTGTGAAGCGAATTGTCAAATTACAGACCTAGATTTTACAGAAGGGATATCCTGACTAGCTGAGCTTTCACAAAGCAGTAATTTTTGTAACAACTAAAGGGAATGAACTAAAATATTAAACAGTACTATGGCTTCATACACACATTTAAAATTTGACCTCAATTACAGTTGAACAAACCTATAAATAAACCCCTCTTTCTTCCCTCAGCACCATGTCCTGTACTTTAATTACCAAAATTCATCAAAGAAGAATGTACTGGTGGGAAAGCAGGGCCAGGTGGATCCCATACGGCAAGAGGTAGCTGGGACCCAGAATAGTCTGACTTGATTTAGGGGCCACTCCATTAGTTACAAGGTCTAAAGTTATGGCATTTTAAAGACCAGGTATATACAGGTTCACACTCTGAATAAAGTCCAGCTCCAACTCTGATTCTTCCTAGGAAGTATGGCTTGCTCCAATTCAAATAATCTTAGTGTTTAGTACATGTTTTTAAAAAGTCCTCTCGGAACAAAATATGAATTATTCATTTTCTAAAATGTACGTGTGTAAGTAAAAACTTGCTTATATATTAGTGAATAATAGCTATACAATCATAGAAATTTTTAATCATGAGAATCAATATCAAACCAAGCTCAAGCAATTAAAAATAATTTTAGCATGACAACTGATTTAAACCAATATCAAGTTTTTTTCTTCCCTTAACTATTTCTATTATAGTGACTAAAGAGACAATTTCGAAAGAACTGTTTTCAAATTTTATACTCTTTCAAAAAAGGAACCAATAGTGCCTGATAATATTTACTTACACTGGCCATTTTAAATGACAGATGGTAAAATATTTGACATAGAAATATTGCCAAATATTGTGCAAATGAGCATAACTTGTACCTCACATAATTTGTAAAATGAGAAATGAAGTTATGAAAACTCATTTTCTTTTTGTTGGTAAAAAATTAAAGAACAAAATACTTAGGCATTGTATCTTCAGCTTGCTTCAGAGTAAGACTTGAGAATACATAGACTTGATAACCAATGCTTAACACTCTTGAAAAAACTAACCCTAAATTCAACCTTCAACTCTAAGAAAAACATATTTTAATTGCAATTGATGAAATCCAGGCATTATAATGTTTTTTCATAGTATTGGCAATTAAGAAACTGAACAATTATGGATTAAAACAACACACATATGTATGTCACTTCTAAATCCTTTTAGGTCTAACGTTGAACCTTGTAATGACTGTTCTCTTTAAAGTTACTTTCAAAGGGCGACACAAAGAAATTTGTCCATAATGTGTATCAAACTTCCATTCTGTTGAAAACCATATTCACTGGTACTTGAACAGTTTCGAGGGATGTAGGAGTTTTTAACATAATACGCGTGTGTGAGCCAAACGAAAGTGTAAGAAACTACACCCAAACAGGAGAGATGTGAGAAAACACTGATCAGAAGAGTAGTATATTATAGCATCTACATATTAAAAGTACTGACTCTTTTTAGTCAGATTGCCTGTTTTTGAATCCCTGGTTCCATTACTTACTAGTTGTATGGCTTCACACAAAGTAATTACCTCTCTGTGCCTTACTTTCCTTATCCGTAAGTGGGAACAATAATACTAATTTATGTCAAAGAACTGTCATGAAGAACATATGTTATGTAAAGTGCTTAGAATAGTGAATGATACAAAGTAAGTGCTCAAGAAATATTAGCTGATATTATTATAAAACAAAAGGGAAAAGGATATTTCTAAAGCTAAAATAGTAAGAATGGCTGGCCAGTAGTACCAGAGGTTGAAGAGAGATCTAGAAGATGCAGAACACAGATAGCAGCACTGAATCTACTGGTAAGTCTTAAACAAAAACAATTTAAGTTGATAAGTGAAAAGTCAGACCACTAAAAGCCTGGTTGATAGGAATGAAGCCAGAAATCTGCATATATACATAAGCATGCAAAATAAAGAATGAAAAAATGGATAAAAACAAAGAAGAGGCAGGAGTCAGGTCAATAATAACTGGAAAAATGTCAAATAAATGCACTGAAATGAAAACTTCTGGTCATGATAATCTATTTTTAGAGGTACCCAGCTGCCAGCTGCACTGACCAATGATAAAAGACCTTTACTAAGATGCGATAAGAATATACATCCACATCATTCATGCCTTACCAAAAAATAAAAAATAAAATAAGGAGGATGACTACCATCTGCAGTAAGAAAATCCTCAAAATACACATAGAACTACTCAATGTTATCCTAGCAAGATTAGCAAAACCTTAAAAGGAAATAGCAATTGTCACATTAAGATTTTCAGATTCAGTATCTCCATGGGTACACCTCTGATTTCTGATTGCATCCAGCTTTTCTGTTCAATAAACAGTTTTGAACATTATAATCAACTTCTTTTTAATAAAAACTAGTCATATTGGCAAATCAGGTAGTACTGAGAAATGTAATGCATTATGGCTGTTTTCTTTTTAAAGTATGTTTTTAATCAGTTTTGGATGCAGGTGCACTTTTAAAAGAAAAGCAACAAATTTCTATGGGCTACCGATGTCTCTAAAGTAGCAATTGCCTTTGCTAGAAAAAAGTAAAAGAGAAAAATAAAGTCGAATTTTCTAAGTTTCCACAAGGCAGTACACGTACACCAGCAATCCCACTGATTTGTTAATAATTTCCAACATTCACGAAGTGAACGTGTTGTTTCACTTATTTCTATTTTTGAATACTTTAATGACAAATATGTAATATTTATTCCATAAATAAACCTGAGTGATGTAAACGAAAATCTT
This sequence comes from Propithecus coquereli, assembly GCF_000956105.1. Classification (NCBI taxonomy): domain Eukaryota; kingdom Metazoa; phylum Chordata; class Mammalia; order Primates; family Indriidae; genus Propithecus; species Propithecus coquereli. Next base: position 4,806,654 of record NW_012152174.1, on the reverse strand, counting down.
ATTCTCTTCAGAACATCTATTAGCAAACTGTTTCAATATACTATTATGAAAAATATGACAAATTCAAGCCTGGGGTCTAATTTTAAATTGAATTTATTTTCCAAAAATATAATTCATTAAAATGAGGTTATAAACAAATCTCTGTCCATTTTATCAGACTGTTCATTTACTTGTGCAGATTAGGTATTGCTTTGCATGACCATTAATGTAACACCTAATCTTCTCCGTTTACTAAATCTTGTCTAGAGCAAGACAGTGAAGTTCTTTATAAGTCCTATTAGAGTACATCAAGGTTTACTTCTTTCCTATAGATAAGTTAAAATTTACCAATCAAAAATGCTGACACACCATGCTATTTTTGAAAATAACATGCCTATTTAAAAAAAAAAAGGGTCAATAGTGAGTACTGATATATCAAAATAATCCATTTATTACCATAAAATAAAAATATCATCTTAAGCAAAGAAAGTTCTTCTTAAACAGTAAGACTAACAAAAAATACTGCCCAAGAAATTTCTCCAAAGTCAATAGTTTTAATTTGTGTTCTTGGGAAAAAATAATGAAGTCATAATGGAGGCTAATACTAAATAAATGGCCTCTTTAAATTCATTATACATCATAAACAGTACAATTTCCTCCTTTTAAAATGTGTTAAGCCTCCATTAATATGGTTTTATCATCTATTTAATTTCTCTTAAATTCAAAATCTGTACTTCTACATTTTACTTTAAAAGAGAATAGATCATAATGGCAAATGAGGACACATTTACTTTTACCCTGTCCTCTCAAAGTCCATATAGAATATGTTTTTAAAAAGAAGAAATATTAATAGTGCAGGAAAATAAGAAAGAACATCATTGTAGACTAGAAAATTTGATGAAGTTCTATAAACTAAAAATCTAAGGAGATTTGATTAAAGGCAAAATCAGGTCAGGGAAAACTGCAGCTAAAACAAGCAAATCAGAGTATACTATAGAGGCCCAGGGAAACTCAAAGCTCAAAATCAATAAATAACAAAAGCAGAGTATATTTTCTCAAATGTGATTTCTGACTGTGGAGTGCCCCAGGGTGGACAACAGGCTTAGAGAAACACAAGGAGGCAGGTAACTTAAGGGAAAGAAGCTTCAAACCCAGAGGACAAACTCCTGCAACAAGTAACATTCTGTCCAGCCACACCCCTTCTTTTGCCCTGCAGTTACTCTTCTGTGATGAGAATCCACATACCCCAAGAAGTAAAGAGGGATTCTTATTTGGATTGAGGAGTAAATATTTTTCACCCACCAAGACTACTTAATCTAGGCTCTCAACTATACATATTAACAAATAACCAAGAATCACCAAAAATTTGAGGAAAAATTAATAAGAAAGCCATCAAACAACAAATTGAAGAAGTAACATTCAGCAGAGTAAAAGAAACAGAAGAAAATTTTAAATATGAATGTAATTCTCAGTGAGATTTGAAGATAGCACATTAACAAAAAAGAAAAAGCTACTATAAAAAATGAGTGCTACAAAATTAAAAACATGACCAATAAAATAACAACAAAAACAAAGCCTAAAAAAAACTGACTAGAAATTTAAAGGACCCAGCTAAAAATAAGATTACTAAGCTAGGAGATAAAGACAAAAGATTGTTCAGAATCCACTGCAAAATGAGAAAAAAAGAAAGTAGATTTAGAAGTTTTAGGGCCGGGCATGGTGGCTCACGCCTGTAATCCTAGCACTCTAGGGAGGCCGAGGCGGGAGGATCGCTTGAGCTCAGGAGTTCAAGACCAGCCTGAGCAAGAGCGAGACCCAGTCTCTATAAAATAAATAAATCAATAAAAATAAAAAAAATAAAATTATAGAAGTTTTAGTAGCTACCTAATCTAATAAAAGGATAAAACAGAGAAACTGGGTGGAAAAAATAACCACAGAAATAAAAGAAGAAAATTTCCCTTAGCTAAAGATAGATTCAGGCTTTCAGACAAAAGTTGAGGGAGAGCAATAATAATAATAACAGCAACAATACTTAATCACATCCTAGTGTAATATCAGAACTCTAAGGATAAAAATTCCAAAATCTTCGAAAGGAAAAAAGAGAGGGAGATGAAAGAGATGGAAATAGTTTCTCTACAAAGGTATGAAAATCAAATTGATATCAGAATTCTTTTTAGCAATATCAAATAATAAAAGTCAATAAAATAGTATCTTCAAAGATCTAAGATAAAATTACTTAAACAGTCTATGTCAGGTCTAATTAGCATTCAAGTGAGAGATTAAATATTCGTTTTCAGTCATGTGAAGACTCAGGCTAGCTTAACACCTTCAGATACGATCTAAAGACATTGATTACTAAATGTTCAATTTTAGTAAAATAAAGGAAATTAATACAGAGACAAAAGAGATGTGAAATAAAAGAAACGTGCAAAAAGCAGTAAAACTAAATTTAATTACTGCATAATTTTAAAAAGAAATAATCTAAACTCAATATACAAAAGTATTTGGAATAGCATCAGAGAGGAAGAAAGTTAAGTGTGCTAGAGATCTTGCATAGGGAGGAATAGATACAAATTACAAAATTTTAGACATTGTTAGAAAAGTGTATTGACATTCAGTAAGAGAAAAAGCTTTTGGATGTCCTCACAAGATTCCTTTTATTCAGTTACATAAAGAGATGCCTGTGAATGGAAAAGAGATCCAATTTATGTGTTTTAGGGTCAATATGAATTTGTTTTTCTCCAAATATACCCATATTTGTATATTCCTACTGCTGTGTAAACATCATTCACCATTATTCCTGGTGTTGCCGAATCTTCTTTAATTAGACAAAAATGATTATATATGGCCCTGAACGTCCTATATGAAATACAACCAAATACCAAAATCAAATATACAAAATTATGACCCAAAAAGCTTCAGTATTAATTTTTAGAAATTTACTTCCCCAAAATTCAGACAACCATAAAATCTTTACCTTGGAGCTACGTTACACAAAAGCAGTCCATGTATAAAAATCCTAAAATTTTCTGTTGCTAATGTTCCAATTAAAATTGACTTGAACCCACCACAATATTCTTCCTTTTAAACAGTAAATAGTTTGATGTATATTTTTTCCTGAAAAATTTACCTAATTTTGAAAAGAATTGGTATTTACAAAAAAGAACATGAAGTCCTAAACTAGTACCATAATTTCAAGTAGGCAGTCCCTTGCCAAGAAAAATTTTGAGGGTCTAAATGAGCCTTCCATTTACTGTGTACTCACATGCACTCACTAAGAGCAAACCAACTGTCAAAAGTTGTTTTGTCTTATTGTTTTGCTAAAATGCCCTCCTGTGCATTTTCCTTTCATAAATTTCAGATGAAAATAAATAAATGTTTTATAGTATGGAGCATCTGGAATTGGGTAATACAGAAGTTGAAAATATTAAGTCAAGGGAAAAACGAAAGAAGTCTTTCTACTTAGCAGACAATAAGCTATGTATTTAAAATATCTATAAAAACTCTTTGCAACACTTAAGCTTGTTTGTACAGGTTGAGCATCCCTAATACAAAAATCCCAAATCCAAAATGCTCCAAAATCTGAAAATTTTTGAGCACCAACATGATACCACAAGTTGAAAATTTCACACCTGACCTCACTTGTTGGGTCATGGTCCAAATGCAAGTGCGGAAACACACAATTTGCTCAGAATGCCTCCTTATCCTTAGGAGACCCACTTCCTTTTCCCTCAATTGCTTCTGATGTTTCTTCTCACCTAAAAAACTTTAAAATATAGTGTACAGTAACCTTTCAATCAAAACACAGAATTGTAGGTGGAGATTGAAACCTGCCATTTGTTGTTGCTGTTGTTAACTAGCTGACATTTAATAGTACTCTGGTGATGCTACTGTGCTACTTAGTTACTCTGAACACATTATTTTTTCACTGTATTAATGGTATCTCATACTTTCTACTATTAAGCACTTATGTGTGAATAAGTTTAAGAAAATAATTGCTTATTGGTAGCGCATAAATTCAGAGTCAGGAAAGATGGTGATGTCAAATAACTGGATTGTCCAACATGGGTAGCTGAGATGGTGACATCTTTGCTTTCTGACGGTTCAATGTATACAAACTTTGTTTCATGCACAAAATTATTAAAAATATTGTATAGGCCGGGCACGGTGGCTCACGCCTGTAATCCTAGCTCTCTGGGAGGCTGAGGCGGGTGGATTGTTGAGCTCAGGAGTTCGAGACCAGCC
>NW_012152174.1:4794178-4794645 GCF_000956105.1 Propithecus coquereli | reverse complement strand
AGCAACACATTCCAAACCTAGATTTCATTTAAAATATGCCAATTCCTATAGAAAGCAGATATTACACATGTGCTTATTCCAAAATAACATTTGTAAATGGTCTAATTTGAGGATTGCTGATCCCACATATATAAAATAAGAAGCTTTCTGAGAGGGAAAGAGTTGGAGGACATTTATTGGGGTTAGTGATTAAAGTCAATGCAAACCACAAATTATGTACTGGTGAATAGCACAATTTTTTAAAAACAGAAAAAAAAAGTCTCTGCCCAGCTACTCAACAACAACAACAAAAAAAAAAAACAATTGACAAAAACAATAAAAAATACAAGAAAATGATGCTGAGTGAAAGTGAATCCCAAAAGGTTATATACTACATTTCTCCGTTTTAAAATGTTGGATAAAATTTCTGAACTACTAAGATGCAAATGACAGAGACAAAACAACCATAACCATAAAAAATCAGATTA
>NW_012152174.1:4776820-4793793 GCF_000956105.1 Propithecus coquereli | reverse complement strand
TCTCAGGACATACATGTAATTACCTAATTCTTTTCTATTTTCTGCTCTTTTATGAACAAATGAGGACACCATACATATATGATCCATATAAATTATGCATATATAGATGATAAATAGTCCAAAATCTTTATTGATGGGTTTTCCAGTCAAGGAAAGCTACAGTGAAACAATAAAATTTTCAGATAGTAACACTGGAGAATATTTCATGGCCTTGGATTGGAATTATTACTTAAATAGGGTACACAAAGAAGGAACAATGAAGGACAAGTGAGAAATAAATCACATTTAAACTGAGAATTTCTCCTTATCAAAAGGCACCTTAAAACAGTTAAAAGGCAAGCCACAGAGTGGGAATAGATAATGCAACACATACTTTCAACAATAGGCTTGTATAATTTCTACAAAAACCCAAAGCCATCAGAAGAAACAACAAAGGTTAGCAGAACTAAATAAAACAGGAAACAAAAAAAGTAATATAAAGGATCAACAAAGGTTGGTTCTTTGAAAAGATAAACCAAATCAACAGACCTCTTGCTAGATTAATCAGGAATAGAAGGGAAAGAACCCAAATAGGCTCAATCAGAAATGAAAAAGGAGATAACACAATGGATACCACACAAATATAAAACATCATCTGTGAATACTCTGAAAATCTCTACACACATAAACCAGAAAACAGAGAGAAAATGGACAAATTCCTAGAAACATACAACCTCCCAAGACTCCATCAGGAAGAAACAGAATTATTGAACAGACCAATAATGAGCAGAGTGATGAAAGCAGTAATAAAAAAATCTTCCAACAAAAAAAAAGCCCTGGACCACAAGAATTCACAGCCAAATTCTAACAGAACTACAAAGAAGAGCTGGTATCCATACTACAGAAATTATTCCGTAACATCGAGAAAGAGGGAATTCTCCCTCACTCATTCTATGAAGCCAGTATCACCTTGATACAAAAGCCAGGAAAGGACACAATAAAAAAAGAAAACTACAGACCAATAACCCTAATAAATATAGATGCAAAAATCCTCAATAAAATACTAGCAAACTGCATTTAACAGTGCATCCAAAAAAATAATCTATCACAGCCAAGTGGGCTTCATCCCAGGGATGCAAGCATAGTTCAACATACGCAAATCAATAAATGTGATTGACCACAAAACATAAACAAAAACACACCATATGATCATCTCAATAGATGCAGAAAAAGCATTTCACAGAATCCACACCCTTTCATGATGAAAACTCTCAACAAACTAGGCACAGAAGGAACACATTTCAAAATTAGAAAAGCCATATATGCCAAACCAGCAGCCAACATCAATACTGAATAGGAAAAAGTTGAAAATATACCCCCTAAGAAATAGAACAAGACAAGGGTGCCCACTGTCACCACTTCTATTCAACATAGTGCTAGAAGTTCTACCCAAAACAATTAGGCAAGAGAATGAAATTAATGGTATCCAAACTGGAAAAGAGGAGGTCAAACTATCGCTTTTTGCTGATAATATCATCTTGTATCTAGAAAACCCCAAAGACTCCACCAAGAGACTCCTAGCATTAATAAATAATTTCAGCAAAGTCTCCGGTTACAAAATCAATGTACACAAACCAGTAGCATTTCTATATAGCAATAACAGTCAAACTGAGAGTCGAAGACTCAATACCATTCACTATTAATAGCTTTGAAAAAAAATAAAATAGCTAACAACATACTTAACCAAGGAGATGAAAGATCTCTACAAGGAGAACTATGAAACACCAAGAAAAGAAATCACAGATGACACAAACAAATGGAAAAACATGATGCTCACGTTTTTAGAATCAACACTGTTAAAATGTCCATACGACCCAAAGTGATTTACAGATTCAGTACAATCCCTCACAAAATACCAACGTCATATTTCACAGATCTAGAGAAAATAATTCTACGCTTTGTTTGGAACCAGAAAAGAGCCCAAATAGCCAAAGCAATTTTAAGCAAAAGAACAAATCTGGAAGCATCACATTACCAGACTTCAAGCTATACTACAAAGCTATAATAACCAAACAGCATGGTATTAGCACAAAATTAGAGACATAGACCAATGGAACAGAATAAAGAACCCAGATATAAAATCATCTATCTATAGCCAACTGATCTTTGACAAAGCAGACAATAATGCACACTGGGGTAAAGAAATCCTATTCGATAAATGGTGCTGGGAAAATTTGATAGCCACATGCACAAGAATGAAACAGGACCCTTATCTCCCACCACTCGCAAAAATTAATTCTAGATGGATAAAAGACTTAAATGTAAGGCAGGAAACCATAGAATTCTAGAAGAACATGTAGGAAAAACTCTTCTAGATATCAGCCTAGGCAAAGAATTTATGACTAAGACCCCTATGGCAAATACAACAACAACAAAAATAAATAAATGGTCGAGACCAGCCTGAGCAAGAGCGAGACCCCGTCTCTACTAAAAAATAGAAAGAAATTAGCTGGACAACTAAAAATATATAGAAGAAATTATGTGGGCATGGTGGTGCATGCCTGTAGTCCCAGCTACTCAGGAGGGTGAGGCAGGAGGATCACTTGAGCTCAGGAGTTTGAGGTTGCTGTGAGCTAGGCTGAAGCCACGGCACTCTAGCCCGGGCAACAGAGTGAGACTCTGTCAATCAATCAATCAATCAATCAATAGGGTTTGATTAAATCAAAAAGCTTCTGTACTGCTAAGGAAATAATCAACAGAGTAGACAACCTACAGAATGGAAGAAAATATCTGCAAACCATACATCACATAAAGGGCTAATATCCAGAATCTACAAAGAACTCCAGCAAATTAAAAGAAAAAAAAACCCATTAAAAAGTAGGCAAAAGATATGAATAGAAGCTTTTCAAATGAAGATAGACAAATGGCCAATAAACATATGAAAAAATGCTCAACATCTCTAATCATCAGGGAAGTTCAAATTAAAACTACAATGAAGTACCACCTTACCCCTGTTAGAATTGCTTTTTTTTTTATATTAGAGCACATTTATTTATTTTCAGAATATTATGGGGGTACAAACATTTTGGTTACATATATTGCCTTTAACTCGCCCAAGCCAGAGCTACAAGTGTGCCCTTCCCCCATACAGTGTGCTCCACATCCATTAGTTGTGAGTTTACTCACCCCCATTACCCCCTCCCACTTAACTGGCACCTGATAAATATTACTTCCACGCAAGCACCTTAGTGTCGATCAGTTAGTAACAATTTGATGGCAAGTACACGTGGTGCTTGTTTTTCCATTCTTATGATACTTCACTTTGAAGGATGGGCTCCAGCTCTATCCAGGATAATATAAGAGGTGCCAGTTCACCATTGTTTTTTCTAGTTGAGTAGTACTCCATGGTATACACATACCACATTTTAGTAATCCACTCATGTATTGAATGGGCACTGGGGTTGTTTCCACATCTTGCAATTGTGAATTGTGCTGCCATAAACATTCGAGTGCAGATGTCTTTATTATAGAATGTCTTTTTTTCCCTTTGGGTAGATGCCTACTAGTCACATTGCTGGATCAAATGGTATTTCTGTTTTTAGTTCTTTGAGATATCTCCAAATCACTTTCCACAGGGGTTGTACTAATTTGCAGTTCCACCAGCAGTGTAAGAGTGTTCTTATTTCTCCACATCCAAGCCAGCATGTTATTTTGGGACTTTTTAATAAAGGCCATTCTCACTGGAGTTAGGTAAGATCTTATTGTGGTTTTGATTTGCATTTCCCCGATGATTAGAGATGTTGAGCACTTTTTTTATATGTTTGCCACTCACTATTCTGCCTTCTTTGCAAAATTTCAGTTCATGTCCTTTGCCCACTTTTTGATGGGGTTGTTTGATTTTTTTCTTGTTAATTTTCTTAAGTTCTATATAGATTCTTGTTATCAACCCTTTATCGGATGCATAGCATGCAAATATTTTCTCCCATTCTGTAGGTTGTCTATTCGCACTAACGAAAGTTTCCTTGGCTGTGCAGAAGCTTTTTAATTTGATCAGGTCCCATTTACTTATTTTTGTTATTGCTGTGATTGCTTTGGGGGTCTTCTTCATAAATTCTTTGCCTAGGCTAATGTCTATAAATAGTTTTCACAACATTTTCTTCTAGAATTCTTAAGATTTCACACCTTAAGTTTAAGTCTGTTATCCATCGTAAGTTGATTTTTGTGAGAGATGGGGATCCAGTTTCAGTCTTCTGCATGTGGTTATCCAGTTTTCCCAGCACCATTTATTGAATAGAGATTCTTTTCCTCAGTGTATATTTTTGTCTACTTTGTCAAAGATTAGATGACAACATGAGGAAAGTTTTGTATCTGGGTTCTCAGTCTTATTCCAAAGGTCTATATGTCTGTTCTTGTGCCAGTACCAGGCTATTTTGATTACTATAGCCTTGTAGTAAAGCTTGATGTCTGGTAGACTGATGCCTTTGAATTTGTTCTTTTTGCTTAAGATTGCTTTGGCTATATGAGGTCTTCTCTGGTTCCTTCTGAAGTGCAGAATTACTTTTTCTAGATCTGTAAAGAATGATGATGGTATTTTGATAGGGACTGCATTAATTCTGTAGATCATTTTAGGTAGAATGGACATTTTAACAATATTGATTCTGCCAATCCATGAGCATGGAAGAGTTTTCCATCTGTTTACACGTTCTACAATTTTTTTCTCAGTGTTTTGTAGTTCTCCCTATATAGGTCTCTCACCTACTTCATTAAATATTTTCCTAAATATTTAATTTTCTTTGAGGGTACTGTGAAAGGTGTTGCAGCTTTGATTTGATTTTTGGCTTGACTATTATTGGTGTATATTAATGATACTGATTTGTGTGCATTGATTTTGTATCCTGAGACTTTACTGAATTCATTTATCAATTTCAGGAGTTTCTTGGTTCAACCCTGGGGATTTTCTAGGTGTAATATCATTATCATCGGCAAAGAGTGAGAATTTGACCTCTTCTGCCCCCATTTGGACACCCTTAGTTCCTCTCTCTTGTCCAATTGCTCTGGCCAGGACTTCCAGCACTATGTTGAATAGAAGTGGCGATAGTGGGCGACTTTGTCTCGTTCCAGTTCTAAGCGGTAATGCTTTCAATTTTTCCCTATTGAGTATGATGTTGGCTGTGGGTTCATCATATATGGCTTTAATAATTTTAAGGTATGTCCCATCTATGCCTATTTTGATAAAGCGTTTTTATCATTAAAGTGCGCTGGATTTTGTCAAATGCTTTTTCTGTGTCTTTTCTTGCTTTTATTTATATGGTGTATTGCATTTATAGATTTGTATATGTTTAACCATCTTTGCATCTCTGGGATAAAGCCCACCTGGTCATGATGAATTATTTTTTTGATGTGCTGTTGAATTCAGTTTGCTAAGATTTTGTTCGGAATTTTTGCATCTATATTCATGAGGGATATTGGTCTGTAGTTTTCTTTTTTAGTTGTGTCCTTTCTGGTTTTGGTATTAAGGTGATATTGGCTTTGTAGAATGAGTTGGGGAAGATAGTATTCTTCTCAATGTTGTAGAATAATTTCTGCAGTATGAGTTCTTCTTTGTAAGTTTGGTAAAATTCAGGTGTGAACCCATCTAGTCTGGGACTTTCTTTGTTGGAAGATTTTTGATTTCTGCTTCAATTTCTGTTCTTTATATTAGTCTGTTTAGGAATCCTATTTCTTCCTGATTGAGCACAGGGAGGTTGTGTGTTTCTAATAATTTTTCCATTTCCTCCACATTTTGTTGTTTTGGGGCATACAAATTTTTATAGTAGTAAAAGATAGTGTTTTGTATTTCCGTGATGTCTGCAGTGACCTCTCCTTTTTCATTTCTAATTGAGCTCATTAGAGCCCTTTCCTTTCTAGTTCTTGTCAATCTAACAAGAGGACTGTCAATTTTGTTTATCTTTTCGAAAAACCAACTTTTGCTTTCATTAATCTTCTGTATAGTTCTTTTATTCTCAATTTCATTTAGTTCTGCTCTGATCTTTGTTATTTCTTTTCTTCTGCTTGGTTTAGGATTGATTTGCTCCTCCTTTTCCAGTTCCTTGGGATAGTTTACTACTTTGTTGATTTGTGAACTTTCTGTCTTTTGGATGTGGGCATTTAATGCTATTAATTTTCCTCTCAGGAATGCTTTTACTGTATCCCATAGACTTTTATAACTTGTGTTCCTGTTATTATTTAATTCAAACAATCTTTTGATTTCCATCTGGATCTCCTCCTTGACCCAACAGTCATTCAGCAATAGATTGTTTAATTTCCATGACTTTGTGAAGTGGTGAGTGTTTCTGTTGGAATTGATCTCTAATTTTATTCCTCTGTGGTCTGAGAAGATACATGGTATAATTTCTATTTTTTTAAATTTGTTGAGATCTGATTTGTGGCCTAAGATGTGATTGATTTTAGAGAAAGTTCCCATGAGCTGAATGTATATTCAGTTTAATTTCGGCAGAATGTTCTGTAGATGTCTGTTAGACCCATTTGTTCTAGAGCTCTGTTTAAGTCCACTGTTTCTTTGTTTATTTTCTGCTTGGAGGATCGGTCCAGTTCAGTCAATGAGGTGTTGAAATCTCCAGCTACTATGGCATTATCATTTATCATGTTATTTAGATCAAACAGGATTTGCTTTAAGTATCTGGGGATTCCTGTGTTGGGTGCATAAATATGAAGAATTGTTAAGTCTTCCTCTTGGATTTTTCCCTCCACCACTATATAGTGAACATTTTTGTCTTTCTTTACTTTTGCTGTTTTAAAGTTTAACTCATCTGTCATAAGAATAGCTACCTGTGCTTTCTTTTGGTTTCCATTTGCCTGGATGTTTGTTTTCTAACACTGCACCTTGTGTCTGGAAGTGTCTTTGTGGGTAAGATGCGTTTCCTGGAGACAACAGATACTTGGCTTGTGTTTTTTTTATCCACTCAGCCAATCTATGTCTCTTCAGTGGACAATTCAAGCCATTCACATTTATTGAGATACTTGATATTTGGGGTAGATTTCTGTTTATACAGTTGGATAAATTCTTATTGTTTTGTTTTACCTCTCGAGCCATTGTGGAATCAGCGTTCTGGACTTTAACTCTTCAGTGATTTTACATTGGTGGGTGTCTATTGTGCTCTTCAGTGTATAATGCAGGTCTGAGTACTTCCTACAAGGCAGGCCTGATCTTCGCAAATTCCAACAGTGATTGTTTGTCTGGGAAAGTCTTTATTTCCCCCTCATATATGAAGCTTACTTTTGCCGGATATAGAATTCTAGGTTGGCCATTATTGTGTTTTACTAGATTGAGGATGGGTCCCCAGTTCCTTCTGGCTTCTAAGGTTTCAGTTGAGAAGCCTGCAGTTAGTCTGATAGGTTTTCCTTTGTACATTATCTGCTGTCTTCCTCTTAATGCTCGTAGGATTGCCTCTTAAATGTTTACTTTGGCCAGCCTAATAACTATGTGAGGCGGTGACTGCCTTTTCACATTGAGTCTCCAGGAGTTCTGTGTGCTTCTCGTACCTGGATATCTAGATTTCTGGCCAGGCCAGGTACGTTTTCCTCTATTATTCCAAGAAATAGATTTTCCAGTCCTTGTGTATTTTCTTTCTCTTTCCAGGATGCCTATATTTCTTATGTTTGGTTTCTTTACATAATCTCTTGCTTCTGTGTTCTTTGTCTTCATCTCATTTGTTTAGCCCATAGGCATTATCTTCAAGCTCTGAGATTCTTTCCTCTGCATGATCCAATCCATTCTTAAGGCTTTCCACTGTGTTTTTTAGTTCTTTGAATAACTCTTTCATTTCTAGTATTCCTGTTTGGCTCTTTCATAATATCTCAATTTCTTTAGAGAATTTTTCATTCATTTTCTTTATTATTCTTGTGGCTTCTTTTTGTTAGGTTTCTATTTTCTCTTCAATTCCATTGAGTTTTCTTATAATCCATATTCAGAATTCTTCCTCTGTCATTTTAATCATTGTGTTTAAGTTGGCATCTGTTGTTGAAGATCTAATGATTTCTTTTGGGGGTGACTTTTCTCTCTGATATTTCATGTTTCCTGTGTTCTTTCACTGATTCTTTCTTATCAGGCTTCTTGGTCGAGAACTGGGGGTGCTAGGACTGGTTTGTGGCCTTATCTTCAACTCCTGAAGGGTTGTTCCTTGACAGTGCTGGGGAGAGGCGTGCTGGTCCTGTATTGCCTTAGGATTTTTTTTTAGCAAGTTGGGTTACCTCTGACCTGTTGTCTTCACTTCTTACCAGTGGAGGCTAGTGAGTTTGGTCCCCCAGCTTAAGCTCCAAAGTGGATTGCACTTGCGGGTATGACTCCACTGCCCTCAAATAGCTTGAGACAGAAGGCACTATGTTAAGCTATGGGGTTACACTCTCTGTTGTTGATTGTAGTTTGTGTGGAGGAGCCAGTTATCGAGGTAATCTGATGTCTCTGTGGTAGGCTCTGGTCCCCCGGATAGGGTATATGAATGCCCTGATCTTTGGGAGGGGCCCTGCCTCTCCTGAGGGTTACCTGGACTCTGTTCTCCCTTATGGTGGGGGTAGGGGTAAGATAGATCACAGTTGGTGCACCCAAGCCTGGGTGTGTGTGCTTCTACGGTTGCTTGACCTGCCGCTAGGGGGAGCCACTAATATGTTATTCAGGGCTCTTTCACCACACTTGGAGGGCTGCTCCTGATGGGAGGGATCAATTGGTGCAATTGCTGAGGTCTCTGGCCAGGTTTTCCTTCCCTGACCACAAACCCCAATGTTGGTGGCTGCCTGGACCTGGAGAGCAAGCCCTGGAGTTATGTTCTTATTAGATGGCTGAAGCTGGGCCAAATCAACAGGCTGCCAACTTTTTTCAGCACCAAAGCCCTGTAGATTCATGCCAACTGCACAGAGGAAGCAGCTTTTCTTGCTCTTCCCCATCTCCAAGGACGAAGTCTGCTGTGCCCAGCACAAAAGTCCCTGGGCTCAGGGAAAGGTGTTGCCCCAAATCGTCATGCGGAGCAGCGTCTCTGGATGGCCCCAAAGATGGTGGCCGTCCTCCCAGGGAGAACTAGCATTGGGGGTGAGCACTCAAGAATCGGCCGACACTGGTCCAGCAAAACGAATCAATAGTCTACTGACTATTTTTCAGCATCAAAGTCCAGAAGATTTCTGCCAGCCAAACAGAGAAAACAGTTTTTCTTTCTTCTCTCCACCTCCAAGTGCAGAGTCTGCCACACCTGACACAAAGTAACCATTCAGACCAGTCCCTCCCCTGCCCAGTGAGGTCCCCGCACCAAGCACGGCAAAGTTCAAAATGTTTTCCTCTTATTGTCTCTTCTCCACAGTCTGCCGTCCTGTGTCAGGACTTTGCACCAACTTCACGTGCGTCCCTGAGTGGGTGTGGAACTCTGTGGGGGAGTCAGGTGTCCTCCTGTGGGTCAGATCACACTGCGCTGGCTGGCCGGGTGGGTGGCCCGCCCGTGCTACTTTCTATTCTCTATTTTATTTCTTGCACTCTCCAGTCTTTGCAAACGTATCTCCCTTTCACCTTTTTTCTTGCTCTGAGAGTCCCACACTATTTCTCTGCAGATTTACAACGCTGTTCTGAGGGCAGGGCGGTGGGGGGGGGGTAGTGATCCACTCACGTGTAGCAGTTCTGAGTTCATCACCTCCTTCTCTGCGAGCAGTGAGCCAGGAGGCCACCACTAATCTGCCATTTTTCACTGTTAAAAGAATGGCTTTTATCAAAAAGTCCAAAAACAACAGATGTGAGTGTGGATGAAGAGAGAAAGGAACGCTTACCCACTGTTGGTGGGACTGCAAATTAGTACAACTTCTATGGAAAACAGCATCGTGATTCCTCCAAGAACTAAAAGTAGACCTACCAGCAATCCCTCTACTAGGTATCCACCCAAAGGAAAAGAAGTCATCTTATCAAAATGACACCTGCACTCTAATGTTTATAGCAGCACAATTCATACTTGCAAAGATGTGGAATCAACCCAAGTACCCATCAATTCATGAGTGGATAAACAAAATGTGGTAAATGTATAACATGGAGTACTACTAATATTCACCCATAAAAAAGGATGACTTAATGCTTTTTGCAACAATTTGGATGGAATTGGAGACCATTATCCTAAGTGAAGTATCTCAAGAATTGAAAAACATCATATGTACTCTCTATTAAATTAGAACTAACTGATGGGCACACGTGTGCAGAGGGAAGTAAAAGTTATTGGAAATCAAACAGGGGGAAGAGGGAAGGAGGGAAGAGGCAAAAACATACCTAACAGGTATAATGAACTTTATTGGGGTGATGGGCACACTTATAGCCATGACTGAAGCATTACAAAAGTGATCCATGTAATAAGAACATTTGTATTCCCTTGATATTCTGAAATAAAAAAATAAAATAAAATATTTGGAGAAAAATCAATATGAACCTTGAATTCTAGCGGAGGTTCATAGATGATAAAATATACAGCCTGTCTGAAGCTATGAGGCATAGGGTGTGCTGGAGGTGTGGGAAATTGTTATTTCATAAAGTGGTCAAGGAAGGCTTCACTGATAAGGTAAAATCTGACTAAAAATCTGAAAGATGTAAGGGGATAAACCATGAGGATATCTGTAAGTAGAACTTTCCAGACAAAGGAATCAGCTAGTGGGAAGCCCTGGAGAAAGTGTGCTTGGTGTCTTTAAGAACAACAAAGAGACAGTATGACTAAAGCACAGTAAATAAGAGAGAGATTAGCAGATGAAAAGGTGAGAGAGGTAGTAGAGGGACAGATTATATAAAGCCCCTGTTAGTATTTTGGCTCTTGTTTTCAGATTGGAAGCCATTTGAGGGATTTGTATAGAAAATCAAAATCTCAAAGTATTCAGGGCTTTAAGGGTTCTAGAAGAATCCTTGGTAACTAGAAAAGTGAGGTTTTGCATTAACAGAAGAGGTAAAGAGTAATAAACAAAATAGAAAAACTGTAACCAGTGATGCTAACATGTCTAAAGGGTCAGAGTCCCTACTGGTGACCCTGTGAGGAAAGGAAGAGTAAGAAAGGAAGCGAATAGAGGCTAAAATTTTCACTCACATTGTGCTTGGAAAGACTGCAGTCCGAGTGGACGTCTGCTACAGAAGCTAAGTGAAAGTGGAGGCAGAAATAACAAGGAAGGCAGGGAAATTCTCAGCAGCATGAGTCATATAATGAGATTTCTCATAGAAATACTATCAGGAGAAGACAGGATGCCATTGGACAGCTATTCTAATCAACTAGGACAGCTTTGCTAGCTAACAGACACTCTTAAATCTGGCATTTGAAAGACTGCCTGTTTTAAAAACAAACAAAAATGTACTAGAGAGCACTGAAACAAAAACAATTTCAATTTTACAGTAATTATTAATACAAGGTCACACAGACAGGAAAAAATACCCATATTCACATATAAAGTCTCATGGTAGCAATAATCTAATGCATATGGCTTTAAAGATGGGTAAACTTACTACTTTAATACAGTAAAACAGGTGAATCAGGAATGATATAGACTGCTTATGCAAATACATTGGAAATAAAGTAAAATTCAGTGTTCAAATGGAGAAGTTACTGAAGTGTCCAGTAATGATGCATTTAAATAAGGCAATTTGGCTGAAACTGCATTCATCTGTAAATAATTTATGCACAGAACCAGTTATGAACTACCTAAAAAATAGTATGAATTCTAAAAACATACCCAATTGGATAATTCCATCTCTAAGTTTAAAGAGTGCTGATTTTAAAAGGGTCTCAGCTTCCCTTTTGTGAAGAGACCTTAAAGTATAAGTGGTTGATAGAACACAGGCAACAGCTGACCTGGAGCCTCCGGAGTACTAGGGGGAAAAGGGAACCGGCTCCATAACCAGCCACTTAGAGGAGAGTTGAGTCAGAGCAGTCTCTCCAGGGCCTGGAATTTTTCCTTTCACTGGAAAACCCTCACCCAGTCTCTGTTTACATCCTACCAGCAAACTTCTTCAAATGTAAAGGTACTTGTAAGAGGATATATAAATCAATCATTTGTCTAATATAATTTCAGGTCTGTGCCGTTTATACATATTTTTATCATTTATGTTTTGGTAAATTGTGAAATGTGCCAGCAACTACTTTTAAAAAAACAAACAAATAAAAAAAAAAAAAAAGGAACACTGATACATTTAAGAATAGAGAATGGAGGCTACTAATAAGCTAATCAATCAAAAACATAGATTAAACAGAGAATAGGTTGATAACACTTTTTAACTCCTTTAAGGAGTGTTATTGGTCCTTCAGTATTCAGAATTATAAAATCCATAATTCCCTTTGGCTATTAACTGTAGGACTGTTGCTTGCCTGTTACATTTTGAGTTCCAAGTTGAATCATTTGCTTTCTTGGACAGCTGCAAAATGGTCACTTTAGCATTTCAGGTATTTTACTTTCCTATTACAATCGTGAGTAAGATTCACTGTTTCTTGGCTCTCACCTATTCGTCTATTATACTTTTCTCCCTCATTTAATTGGAGTATATTCTCAGGGCTCTTCCACAGAAAAGGTATAATGGAGATTCACTTTCAGAGTCCTTGCACGTCTGATTTATTTTTGTTTGCTTTCACATTTAATGGCTAGTTTGGCTGAGCATATAGACTTCTAGTTTCAAAACCATTCTCCTACAGAACCCTACAAGCAATTCCTCCACTGTGTCCTAGAATTCAGGGTTGCTGGTGGGAAACAGAATACAAATTTAATTCATGTTCTTTTATTGTAACTTCTTTTTTCCCTCTTTGGAATCTCTTAGGATTTTCTTCTTTATCTTTGGTGGACTAAAACTTTAAAAGAATGTATTTGGACACAAGTATTTTATTTATTCATTCCTCTTGATACTTGCTTTGCCCTTCCATCTGAATATTAATAGCTTTCTTCAGGTCTGGTGATTTTTTTTGTTGTTTTACTATTTTCTTAATTTCCTTTCTTAATACACATAAATTACTTGTGCCCACGCATTACTTTTGAACATCCTTTTATATGTTTCATTTCCCATATTATGTTCTTAAAAATAAGAACATTATATAGTTTGTTAGGAAATGATGCATGCTATTGAAAAAGAAAAAGTAGAGCAGAGGAGAAAACCTAGAAGACTCTGGGTACTGTGATGATTTTTTAATACACCACCAAACACAGGATTCATGAAAGAAATAATTGACAAACTAGACTTCATTAAAATTAAAATTCTCTTTTCTCTTCCTGTATTTTTTCCATTCTATTACCTCTATTACCTCTTCCATTGTCTTCCATTTTTCTGCATTCACTTGCATACACTTACATTCTCATATTTATGTACCTTATTCACTTGCCATTCTGCCTTTCCTTTATTAAACCTAAAAGAGGACTTACCATGGCCTCATATAGTGATCTCCTACCTTGTACCTGTCCTTCCTTATGTTCATGTTTATGAAGCAAAGTACAGCAGAAAGAAATTCAAGGCTACTGTGATCTTTTGATACCTCGACTCTTCTACTCTGATAACACCACTGGCCATTTTGGATTCTATTCTCTTCTGGAGAAGTGAAAAGGAAGCAGAACTGTTATTAGTAGATAGTGCCAGTGGTTCAAAGAAGAGACAAAGTTCCTGCCTTGTGAATCCTTTAAATGCAGCACACCTGGAGCATTCCTTGTGTCATGTGTAGCTAGCTGTAAACTCTGTGAGAACAGGAGCACCTAATGTAGCACCCTGCTCATATTGGTAGAATTAATTTATGAAAGGCCATCATAGAGACCCATCACCTTATGTATTTAAATAGTTATTTAACTGATTTGCACATAGATTCTGATGAAATAACAGCTGCTATTGTTTCCATTATTTTGACCAACCCTTTATGAATCTTCTAAGTGCCTTGGAAGTTGGCAGTACCAGCAAAGGCCGCTCCAACATAAAGCCAAATGTTACAATGGTCAGCTTTTATTTTCTTCCTGACTTACTGAAATGTATGGCCTATGAGAGGTAAAGCTCATATAAGTGTTCTGCTACCCATGTGAGCTGCTTTTAGCTCCAGCATCATATGACTTTTAAAAAAAAAATTTAAATTTGATGTCTGAAATAATGACCTCGAAAAAAAGTTAAAAATAATAAATACGTGAATTCCTATTTGTCAAAATGTCTTGGTGTTTAAATAATTCAATACTGAAATACAGTTTGGCCAAAAGTCAGCTAGCTGACACTAAAAAGCTATATTATCAAAAACTGTAACATTGAAAATTCCAGGTACATAGTCAGTAAATTTATTAACAAGGTATCACTGAATTAATGACTCTGTTTCAAACAGAAAACATTTAGCCAAAGTGACAGCACCAACACCTACCACCAGTAGGCTGTGGAATCAGCTTGACCTTATTTCACAACATCCGAGAAGCTTCTAAGAGCTGGCAAAACTATCTAAGAGTATGGACTGATAGGAAACAGACTGCATTTATTCAGGATTTGAACCACTCCAAGCCAGCCTCAGCAATAACCTTAAAAAAAATAAGCCAGAGACCAAATACTGTCTATCCCCTAAAATTAAAAATGCAATTTGAATCTATATCTGAAATCATTAAGTCAGTGGAGCACTGGGAGGAAGCAGTATCAATCAACATTTGAAAAGCTGTTTCTACAAAGGATGTACACACACACATTATATCTATGTATCATATCTGTATTTGGACTGATTTAAGGAGTCCATGTGCTTGTTAAGGCAAATTCAAAATCTGTTGATTGTACAGGGAAATGGATATCATGGTTTTTCATATCAATTTTCTTAAAATTATATGGTAGAGGTGGGGACTGATAAACGAGGAGGCTGCTTTTTTTCTTCTTTTTAACAACTTGTCCGTATCACTGGGTATTAAAGATTCATTCCCATTGGACACATCTACAGGATGTACTCCTTGTTTACTGAAAGAACTAAATGCAGTAACAAACTTTGTCTGGCATCGTGATGTTTTATTCATTCAATTAAGTATATATTAAAAATCTATGATATTCCAATAACTATATAAAGTCCTGGTGATAGGGCAAAGGAGCCGGTCTAGTGAATCAGACAAATAAATTTATTAAAATATAAAATACATTGATATATGTCATGAGATGTACAAGAAGTATGGAGGTATAGTGGAGAAATACATAAGGAAGGGCAAAGAGGAGGAGAAAGCTTCCTAGTCAAAACTGAATCTTTAAAGTAAGAAATTTTAAAAATCTAGTAGACCATTCCACTTAAGTGATGGAGGAAAAAATAACAAAAAACATAATTTAGTGAGGCTGCTTTGCTACATGGCCTCCTTACACAAAGCTAAGAGATTACTGTACTCTTTAAGGCTTCCTTTTTAGTGAACATAATTCAAAACACCTTAATATTGGAAAAATAAATTGTATTTAGATGATACATAGAAGAATACAATTCAGAATACCTGGATATTGAAAAAATAAACTGTATTTAGAATACTGCAAAATAAAGCAAATGAACCTTTATGATATATGAGGCAAAGAAAGACTAGTGAATAAAACCTAACAAAGTTTATACTCAATGGATTGAACAATTAGCAGGTAGTAAATTATTCTTGAATTTATTTAGTGTCTCATGTATGAAATGATCATGTATCTAATTGATGCTTTTACACTGGGCTAAAGGATACTTTAAATAGACATCTATTCAATTACTGGGTTTTTTTCTTCATTTTAAATAACCAAAGATCTCAATTAACCCAGGCTACATTACTTTATGCTGCCATATAAAATTTCATGTCATAAAGATATATTTTTCCACTTGCTGGATAAATAAATTGTGCTTGTATTCTGTTGTATGAACAATTCCACATTTGATTATATACTGTCATATTTTGTTCTCTAGCTGTTTCATATATGAACTATTTATCTCCCAAATTAGATGATAAACTTCTTTAGGGCAAAATCATACTGTCTTATCCTTTTGTATCCGTTAGCAGCTAACACAGTGTTAAGTTATAGAACTGCTCAATAAACGCTTGTTGAATTGAATAATACCCTTAATCATTGCCATTTCTTTTCTCTGAAGTATAGTTGAATAGATTTGATGCTGTGGTACTGTCAGTTTTTATACTTCGTCCTGCTTCTGTACCCACCTTTCCAGAAGAAGGCAATTCAATCTTTATATTTATTCAATCAATGTTGCTCCTGCCAGGATTATTGACAATGACAGTCAATGCCAGTTCAAGTGGTGAGTTTTATTATACATGACTACCTGTCACCTAGAGATTGAACCCAAAATGCCTGTATCAGACTTAGTCATTACTGTACTAGTCTGCCCTTGACTCATAACAAATGATCAATCTTAAATACAAGTTCATTGTCTCTTTCATTCTATAAGTGGGAATAAAAAATAGTGTAAAGGAAAATAATAAAAATAATTTTTGAAGTAGATAAATTATAAATGTCCTCTATGCACTGCCTCTTTTATGCCTAAATGTAAGGGCAAATCAGATTTTTCTAACATGAAACCTCTCTACTCTAAATTGTAATGTCTATAAGCAGACATTTATTTTATACTATTTTAGAAGAAGATAGAATAATCTACCTTAATCCTATCCAAAGCTGGAAGTAAAAATAAAAAGTATGATTCACACAATGTTTCCAAATACATGAATATGTCTCAATGCTTATTTATTGAAGTGATTTTTCTTTGCCAATGCCAAAAGATTAAATTGAATTAAGATATATTAATAGTTAGAGCTTGTTTATAATCAAGGCTAAGTTATGGCATGAAACTAACAAGGAAATAGTTGCAGTGATTCTAAAAGGTCTAATTTTAATAAGCTAGAGAGGAAAAGGACCAGAATCCAGACTTGTCATTTACAATCCTATATATAATTCATGAAAAACCACAATTGATACAACCATAAAAGCACTCATTTAAAAATCACAAAACCATATTATCTCTTAAGGTTTAATTGAAACTTTGAAAAGAAAAAAAAAAGCAGTA
>NW_012152174.1:4770926-4774400 GCF_000956105.1 Propithecus coquereli | reverse complement strand
AAGAGAGAAGTACAAACTGTAAACATGAACTCAAGAACTTGGAAGAGTTGAGGTACAAGTTAATGTCTAAAACTTCACTTAAATTTTATTGAATGCTTAGAAGTCCTTTTAAAAAATGTACTATTTGGAATCAATAGGGATGAAGAAGTTCAACTTCTGGTCATGCTGAAGGACTGAAGCGATCACAAAAAACCCCAGAGATGACAATGATAAAATACTAGATTAAACCAACCAAACAAACAAACTACTTAAAGGTACTTTAAAGCTTTCAAAAGCAGATATAAGGCTGAAGAGAGTTTAATTTTGCAAACTGAAATTGGAGGAGGCAAGAATTGATAGTTCATGGCTTACTGGTCCTAGGGCACTGACTGAGCTCTACAGCTACAGTGACAAAAAAACGGAGAGGAAAAAAAATAAAGTCATACTGGCTAAAGGTGCTAGGAATTAGAGTTTAGAGCTGGGAAAGTAGCTGAAAATTTAAAGGAGAATTCTTGACAGCAAGACAACCTCAGAAGGCATGAGACCCAAACACAAAGCACAAACTACACAAATTCCCAGCTGACAGCAAAATTATACATAAGCAAGAGAAACCTATGAAGTCAAGTGAAAAAGCAGGAAGAGGAAAATACCAGATTTTTGAATTTGTGATTCTTTTACTAACTTAATACATTCATCAATCTTTTGCAGCTTGAGAGGGAGAAAGACAAATCCAGACAGTCCTGATTTGTCAGAGTATAGTACTCAAAGCCAGCAGAGCCACTGTCAAGTATAAGGGAATGCTGAGAAGCAAAGAAACAATAGAGCATCCTCATGAGGACCATCTTTGCCAAAATCTTTCGGCTGACTGCCAAATTGTGCCTGTACAAGGAAGAAATGTAGGGATTCAGGCTAAAAAAGCAGCAGTGGGAAGCTATAAGCTGTATACTTCACAGGAGAAGTGAAGAACTTACTTCACTAAGTTTGCAGTTTCAACCCAGGCAAGTTAACTAACTACTAGAACAAAAAGTCAAGGTCTTCAAATGAATACAGCAGAACCAAGAGTCACTTCACCACGTAATTCACAATGTCCAGTTTTCAACCAGAAATTCCTAGACATGCAAAGAAACAGGAAAGTGTTCATATACTTTAGAAAAAATGCAGTCAATAAAAATGACTCTGGGCTCAAACGCTGAATTTAGCAGATAAAACAATTCAAAAAAGCTCTTATGAATATGTTCAAAGAACTGAAAGAAAATACACTATCAGTGGAGTGAACACAGAAAAAAACATAAAGAGAAAAATGGAAACTGAAAAAAGAAAACTCTAGATCTCAAAAGTATAATAGCTGAACTAAAATGTTCACCAAATGGGCACAGCAACAAATTAGAGATGGCAGAAGAATCAGTAAAATTGAAGATGGATTAATAAAAATTACCCAGTGTAAAATTGAAAGAGAAGAAAGAATAAAGTAAAATAATCAGAACATCAAAGATCTGTGAGATAATAGGAGAGAATCCAACATATGTGTAATTTGGAATCTCAGCAGGACAGGTGACAAAGGGAAAGAAATAAAATTCATAGATACAATAGATTAAAAATTCTAAAATTTGATGGAAAACAGTAGGTTAAGATCCAAGAAATTCATTAAAATCTAATCAGTATAAATACAAGGAAAATTTCCCCTAGAAATAACAGTAAAATAGTTGAAAGCCAAAGATCAAACAATAAATCTTCAAAGGGGGTAGGGAAAAAGGACATACTTTCCATAAAGGAAATAATGGAAAGACTGACAGCTGAATTCTCATCAGAACCTATGGGAGTTAGGTTGTTTTTATAGAACAACACATTCACAGTGCAGAAACCAAGAATTCTATTTCCAGGAAGGCCATCCTTCAATAATAAAAGTAAAATAAGGACATATTAAGAAAAAAAAAAAACTGAGGGAATATGTTGCCAGCAGACCTGAATTACAAGAAATGCTACCAGAAATTCTTCAATCTAAAAAAAAAAAGTCACTAAATGGCAATTAAGAACTATAGAAAAGATGAGAATGGGTAAATATAGAGTACATATAATTTTCCTTTCTTTGCTTAATTTAAAATGTTATATATACATATGAGTATTTAAAGGAAAAGTTATAACACTATATAGACTTTATTTCAATAATAATGTATTAATATTGATTCATCCATTGTAACAAATGGGCCACACTAATGCAAGATGTTAATAATAGGAGAAACTGTGGGGAGGTAGGAAAGGATAGATGGTCACTCTGTACATTCTGTTGAATTTTTCTGTAAACCTAAAATTGCTCTAAAAATCCAGTCCATAATAATTTAATTACTAATATAAAGTAATATAATAGTAATTATATCATGATTCCAATTTTTAAAGAATTACTTGGTATTAATATAATGGCAACCCCAGCATTAAACAAAATCTTAAAAAAAAAACTATCAACAAACTAGGTAGTAATGGAGGAGAATTTCCTCAAAAGACATATGAAAAACCTACAACTAACATCATGTTTTATAATGAAAGACTAGATGCTTTCCCCTTAAATTCTGGAACAAGGCAAGTATGCATGCTCTAATCACTTCTATTCAACATTATATGGGAGGTTCTAGAATGAGGAATAAGGCAAGAAGAAGAAATTAGAAGCAAAACATTTGAAAAGAAGAAATAAAATGACTGTATTCTCAGATAACATGATCCTGCATGTAGAAAAATCCTAGGGAATCCACCAAAAAAAATTTACTAGAACTAATAAACACATTTACTAAGGACACAGATTACAAGGTCAATATTAAAAATTACTTGTATTTTATATACTGGCAACAATTCAAAAATAAATTAAGAAAACAATTCCATTTATAGGAGAATTCAAAAATAAAATACTCAACAATAAATTTAACAGAATCAGAAAACCTAATCACTGAAAACTACCAAACACTACTAAGAAAATTTAAAGAAAATATAAACAAATGGAGCTGTATCTCATGTTTCTGGGTTGGTAGACTGAATATTGTTAAGATGGCAATTTTTCCAACTTTATCTATAAATAAAATACAACCTATAACAAAATCTCAGTATTTTATAGACATTGACAAGCCAATTTTAAAATTTATATATGGAAATACATAGAAACTAAAATAGGCAAAATAATTTTGAGAAAGAAAAGCAAAATAGAGGGAATTACATTACCCACTTTCAAAAAATTTCTATAAGGCTACAGTAGTTAAGACAGGGTAGTATTGGTCTAAAAACAGATATATACATCAATGCAGCAGAATAGGAAGTATAGAAAAAACCCTTCCACTTATGATAAATTAACTGTAGACAAAGATGCCACCAAGGCAATTACATGGAGGAATACACATACATACACACACACACAAACACACATATATATATATAAACTTAGACTTTTTCTCCATACCACAAATAAAAAAATCAACTGAAAGTGGATCATGGATTTATAAAACTTTTAGGAGA
>NW_012152174.1:4768783-4770876 GCF_000956105.1 Propithecus coquereli | reverse complement strand
CTAGTTTTATGTGATTCTGCAGAATCGACGTGAATAAAATTTTCTATTTTTGAATTTTAAAACTCTAGCCTTGAATATGAATGATGGTAACTTATCAAAATAGTGGTTTTGTGGCTGACATCACACTATATTTCATTTCTCTCCCTTACTCAGTTTTTAAAAGTGAATTAGAAGCATATTTTTCAATAAAACCCCTACAATGACTGTTACTTATTTGGCTGAAAAACTCTTATCTGTAAACAAAATTGAGGTTTTTTGTTTTCTGTTTTCTAATTTAATGAAAGTGGGGATGACACCTAGGTGAACACCTAAGAAAGAGTCATAGTGACAGTAACTGTATCCACATTTATCACTATAAGGGAGAAAAACCTTCCTAATATGGTTTCTTATAAAAGATTCTAAGCTCCATTGAAATATACGCATGTGTGCATTATTCTGATGACATTTTATTCCCTTTCTTGCTTTGTTGACATTTATAACATGACCTAGTTCAGCTAAAATTACCATAGTGAAAAAGTAGCTGCAGTGTGATAAGTGATTTTACCTAGACATGATGTCTGGTTCCCACTGGTATACATACACACTGACATCCCTGGGTGAGAGAACCAATTCCTTCTACTTGTCTTTTTCATGATAAAAGGCACTGATAGTGACTTTTTAAAATTCCTTGCTTCTAAGCTGAGAAACTGAAAAGCTGAGAATGCTCAGCATCACCAATCAAGTCAGCAAACTAGGCCCTGTAATAACACAAGGAAAAAAATATCCTGAAGGCAATACCTTGGGAAATGAAGATAACAGGAATGAAATCGCCTAAGAGGATGGGCTTAGTTATTTCTGGCCATCTTCCCTAACCCCCACAGGTAACAGCAGACTGGCAGCTGAGAGGCATATGAGACAAAACATAAACGTATAATATCAAGGATAGTACTATTCTATCTTAAAGCAGCAGGAAGTATGAACTGAATAAAAATTTTTTGCAGGTCGTGTCAGATTAAAGATGTAAAGAAAAGGGGACTCTCAAAGATCCTGTGAAAGACAGAAGAAGGAAATTAGAAAAGTACCTAAAATGAACTGACAGAGAATAAAGAGGCTGGGTAATCATGATTAAATTACAAGAAAGTTATTAGAATTATTGGTAGGAATAATTACGTTTGCTCAAAGGATCTCGAGCCATATTGACTGAGAATGGAAATTTTCCATTAATGAGAAAACTAGGTAAGAGGCTTAGGGCCTTGAAACATGGAGAAAAGATCGCCATAGAATTTCTGTTAACAGCAGCTGGATCCAGTGCTCAAGTAGTAATACATTTTAAGTGATCAACTCTAACTTATGCCAAAAATAGTGAACCAATATAGTACAGATAGAAATGGATCCTGCTTACCATCCTTGTGAAACCAGAAGGCAAGTGAGTCAGATAAAGTTTACTACACTAGAGCAGTAAACTAACTATACCTTGGGCCTGGGGCACAGAATAACATGAGCTTATACGAAATGAAAGTGAAGTTAGAAAAAGTCTGAAAAAGAATGTTTCATGTTTTAAACTGTCAAGCTCAGCATTTTGACTATATATAAAATCCTTAGTAATTCATGCTTTCTGCCACTTCAACATAGGATAGTCCTATCCTCGAAATTCCACATATGCCTCCCAGCTGACAGTCTACTATTACCTGCGGAGGTTAGGGAACATAGCCAGAAGTACTAAAGCCGCTCACTTAGGTGATTTCATTTCTGTTATCTTCATTTCCCAAGGCATTGGCTTCAGGATATTATTTTTTCCTCGTGTTATTACAGGGCTTAGTTTTCTGACTTAATTGGTACCTTTTAATTCTAAATTTCCCAAGAGCACTACCAAGTCCAATGCCAAGCTATTTTCCAACCAAATGTCTAGATATCTGAAGTAGTGGCAAATGAATAGTGACTTTAAATGCACTACTAAACACACACACACACATACACACAAATTAACAGAAACTGAGGAAAGTCATAACATATAAACCTGTTCCTTAAAAAAAGAGAGAAGTACAAACTGTAAACATGAACTCAAGAACTTGGAAGAGTTGAGGTACAAGTTAATGTCTAAAACTTCACTTAAA
>NW_012152174.1:4737900-4765238 GCF_000956105.1 Propithecus coquereli | reverse complement strand
ATTAAAAACTTTTGTTCTTCAAAAGACACCATAAATAAAATGAAAAGACAAGCCACTGACTGGGAGAAAATATTTGCAAATCTGGTAAAGTATTTGTATCCAGAATAAATAAAGATCTTCAACAATTCATTAATAAGAAGATAAATAACACAATAAAAAGACTGGGGCAAAAAATCTGAATAGATATTTCAGAAGAAATAGAAGTTATAAGCAAAGTAGATATAATGGCTAATAAACACATGAAAATTTGCCCAATGTCATTAGTCCTTAGGGAAAGCAAATTTAAAACTCCAATGAGATATCACTACAGAACTACTAGAAGGCCTATAATCATAAAGATTGCATGTTTATAAAGTGTTGGTGAGGATGTGGAACAACTGAAAGTTTCATTCATTCTTGGTGGGAATGCAAAATGGTACACATACTTTGGAAAAGAGGTCAGCAATTTAAATGTAGTTTCATTTAAATTTAGTTACATAGTTTAAAAAGTTAAATATAAACTTACCATATGACCCAGCAATTTCACTCCTAGGAATCAGCATAAGAGAAATGTCCACATAAAGACTTGCCCATGAATGTTCACAAAAGCACTATTCATATTAATCCTAAACTGAAAATCATCCAAATGTCCATACACTATTGAATGGATAAACAAAACAAGATGTTCATACAATGAGAAGCCATTCATGCATACATTCTATAACATGGAACCTCAAAAACATAATGCTAAGTGAAAGAATCCAGACCATTTATATGAAATTTCCAGAAAAGACAAATCTATAGAAACAGAAAGCAGATCGGTAGTTGCCTAGGTCTAGGAACAGGTGCAAGAATTGACTGTAAACGTCCATGACAGAACTTTTTGGGGTGACACAAATATTCTAAAACTGGACTGTGGTCATGGCTGCACAACTCTGTAAATTCATGAAAAATGATTGAATTCTATACTTACAATGAGTAAATTTTATGGCACAGAAACTGTACTTCGATAAAGTTAATTTTAAAAATTGATTTAATAGAAAACTAGTAAAACTTATTCTCCCACAAATAAAAATGTGGTGGTTTACAACATCTAACTGCTTTGTCTGATTCTCCGTTCAATTAGAGCAGAAAACTTCAAGAAATCCAATTCTTATTCCTTTTATTCTACAATATATGTCTTCTTAATATTAAACTCCCACTGATTTCAAAAGGAGCCTCATAAACTAAAGACTAACATACAGATTGCTAAGGGATATTATATAAAATGTTAAAATAATATTCTTATCCATCTTATATTCAAATTTAATGGGAATGATTATTCAAATAATACTATAATATTCCATTCACTGTAGGCCTAAATTTTAATCACAGAACCACAGAACTATTAACTACCCAACAGGACTTAAAGCAAAAATAAAATTTAGTGTTGATGAAATTTAGTATTGATTTAATCAATAATTAGCACATCAATTATATACCAGGCAATGGCTGGACACTGAAGATAAAATGATAAGTGAAAAGCAAAGATATATCTACATGTAGTTTCCTCATTCTAGTGAACAAGCATAAAGGAATTTCCCTACTGAAGTCCTCATAGAGATTAATGATTTATGTGAGCAGCAAGATTTATAGACTATCTCTCACTGAAAAAGTATACTGGTTCAATTTGTAAAGAAGGATTAAGAGTTAAACTTCCAAATTCATATTCCTTAGAGGACTTGGGTTGGGAGACAAAAAGATCATAGTTAACAGCCCTGGAAATGGAAGTTGAAAATGGAAGTTTTGTTTATTAAAAACATACAACAAAAGAAGAGTCAAATAGTAAAACTATTTCCAGGGTCTTACAATGGTGCTTTCTAAGACTTGCTTTACTTTAAAAAAATTTTTTTTAAACGAATTAGCACTTAGAAACATAAAAATATTTTTAAGCAATTTGGCAAGAAGCACCAATTAGGATACCTTCACTCTTAGGGCTATGTTGGAGTACATAATTTTAATCAAGTCATTTCAAGTGTTGCTTTTTGAATCATTCCAGTCTGGCTTTATTTCATCTCACTGCCTCCATTCCAGTGATCATGAACTTCTTTCAGAGTACCTTAAAATACATTACAGTTTCTTCAGGGTTTCTGAACATATTATTTCTGCATTCCTGTAACACTCTCTCCAAACCCCTTCCCTCTCTCTCTGGCTCTGACTCAACTTTACAGTCTCAGCTTATGGTCTCTGCCACACAGATCTTTCCTGAGTTTCCCTGAATTAAGTTAAATTTCCCTGGACTTTGCTCCAAAAGAACCATGAGCTTTCCTCTTTTTTAAAACTCCCCAGATTTTTAATTGTAAATTTAATGTCTGATTGACAAATACATTCACAAATGTATTTACCCAGCCTAAGATAATCTCTAGTACCTAATTTGGAACACAATAAATATTTGTTAAATAAGTGACATTCAAGTAAAATGTAGATAATCATAGTCTTATTAGTTTCTTGCTTCACATATCACTTTACAGTGAAAACTCTTCTCTCCAGTGTATACATTTAACTTATTTTATACACTAAAGAAACATAAATCCACTAATTTTTCTAAAGTAGTTCTTAGATTTCATTTGCTCACATTTTATCACAACTCCTTTTCACTTTATAAGAAAAATATCATTTAATACAGAAAATATGATTCCTACAAAGACTTAAATGTATAATTTTATAGATGACAACAAAAATACAGGGAAAGATATCAACTTCAAAGAAATAAGAAATGCAAACAAGTAAACCTAAAGTAACACAAATTATTATTAAATATTTACATACTTAAGAACAATCTGAAGATATCAATCAACTAAAGTAATCATAATATTAAAAAAGGCTAAATGTTGTTTTGAGTTCTAGTTCTTTTATGAACAAAAGGTCAAAATGAAAAACTGAGATAATTTCTTATAGGATTATCTTTCTATCCAGCCTCATGTTCCTGAACAGAACATTAAATTCCCTCATAAAACATTGTATCAACTTTATGACTACAAGTAAACTGTATTCTACTACTTATGAAAGCATATTCCCATTTAACTGAGTCAGTGAGTCAATTTAAGATCTGAAATATTAAGAGTTTGATAGTCTAATGGGTACAGAAACTATAACTGTTGACCAAAATAATTCTAATCCATATTAAAATATTTCTTGTTTTTACCAAGAGAGATTTCAAAATGTGTAGATTTCTAAATTAAACTATTAAAATTTATTTCCAACAGTCAAAACTAACTTTTCTTAAGATCTATAGAGACCGCCTTACTATTTATTCTCTCCATCTCTTGGGAATATTTTCATGAAAATGGAATAACAGGCTTAAATGGGATT
The DNA here is from genome assembly GCF_000956105.1 of Propithecus coquereli. Taxonomy (NCBI): domain Eukaryota; kingdom Metazoa; phylum Chordata; class Mammalia; order Primates; family Indriidae; genus Propithecus; species Propithecus coquereli. Next base: position 4,761,908 of record NW_012152174.1, on the reverse strand, counting down.
TAACTATCACTACAGAGAGTAAGAAATCACAATTTCTTCTCAATAATGCTCTCTGACCTTCCCTAACTCCTTTTTTTTTTTTGAGGCAGAGTCTCACTTTTTTGCCCAGGCTAGAGTGCTGTGGCATCAGCCCAGCTCACAGCAACCTCAAACTCCTGGGCTCAAGCGATCCTCCTGCCTCAGCCTCCCGAGTAGCTGGGACTACAGGCATGCGCTACCATACCCGGCTAATTTTTTCTGTATATTTTTAGTTGTCCGATTAATTTCTTTCCATTTTTAGTAGAGACGGGGTCTCGCTCTTGCTCAGGCTGGTTTTGAACTCCTGAGCTCAAACAATCCGCCCGCTTCGGCCTCCCAGAGTGCTAGGATTACAGGTGTGAGACACCGCGCCCCGCCTCTTCCCTGACTCCTTAATACCCCAAGGAGCATTAACATTTTTTTCCTCCTTTTATCACATCTCTATTTGGAACATATCATGCACTTATCAATGCTGGCTGCTGCACCAACGCTTACCCACATCTACTCTTGCTAACTAAACAGATCAGTACATCTTCTCACAAACCTGCTACACAGATTTTATTTTTCTTCTGGTTGAACTGCCTGCCTGTCTTCCCATCTATCTATTTATCTATGTAGTTATTTTTCCTCTGGTAAGAAAAATTCTGGGAAAATAAGCAAAGGACTCCAAAAATCCATCTGTATTTTGCCCTTGACTTCTTATCCATTTAAATAAATAATGGTGGCTAGAACAACTAAAGCTTAATGTACAAAACAATCAGTGGGTCCACCTCAAAAATAGTTCGCTAAACTCAAAGTACAAAAAAATTAAAATTTGAGAACAATTTTACAAAAACGGGAGCTATCCTGCATCTTTCAAAAAGCAACAATATAACTTTCAATCTATGCATAGCCTACCATCAGGAGATGCAGGTATCTATACTTTTTCAAAGTAAAACACCTTAATTAGTACTGTAGTCCTAAAATGTTTTCTTCTTAGCATTGCTAAGGGATCTTGAAAAGACAAGCTGTCATCAGAGTTCTGTGACTAACTAGCAATGTAACCATGAGTAACTACATAACCATGATTATTCCAGCAATAAGATAAAGGGACTAGTGTTTAGAAGATGATCCCTTTGGGGAAAAAAAAAAAAAACCAGCAAAAACACACTTTGCAGACTTCCAAAAGATAGTAAGTATAAGCTGTTATTATTTATTGCTTGAAAGCATTAATGACTAAAGGCACCACAAAAATTCAGAAACATACTTTTTACAGTTTAGATTTACGATTTAGATTTATTTATGAAGTAATCAAGTATATTCAAAATCTAAAGTAATAGATGTGTGAGTTATATTATTTTTTCAGTGTATACATAATGCTTGGGTTGTGTATGGATACATGGATCCTTCATAGTAACTCCACTCTTTGTTCTCTCAAAAAAAGTTCAAGACCACAAGCTCAGAAACATTCATCTATACAAATACTTTTCCTACCATCCCCTAACACTTTCAAAGTTAATGATTCTATTATGTTCACTTCTTCCAAACAAAACAGAATGAAAGAACCACAAGGAGAACATAAATACAATCACCTCTCAGTCATCCACTATGATAGTCTCTAATGGCTTAGAATTCCTTTGCTTCCTGACTGAATCCCCAAGAACTCACAGTCTTCACTCCTGAAGAACATAAATGGAGCAAAATGTGTTTGAAAAGGTCAGTACCAAGATTGTTATCTGAGACTGTAATACTTGATTATGCTCCTTAGGTAACTATAAATGGCTTTTGGATGTACTGCTAGGTCTTATATCTAAAACACCTCTTTCTTAAGGTTTCTCCTGCTTAAGAACTAAAAATAGCTCCCAATTGCCTATCACAGAAAGCTTCAGCTTTGATGTATGGCTTTCAAGGTTAGCATAGTATGGGCTCCCACTATATATTCAAAACAATTTAACATAACCTTAAGACCAAAACCTGAGAAAGAGAATAAAAAAGAAAAATTAGAGATTAACTTAATTCCTTAATATAAAATTCTGTCATCAAAATATTATTAAATCTACCAGTATATTAAACAATATACCAGGACAAAGTAGAGTTTATCCAAAAATAAGATGATGGTTCAACAATAGAAAAATAATCAACATAGTTTATTACCTCACAACTTAAAAAGCAAAAGTATGATTCAAAATCATAACATTACATCATTAGACACCAAAAAGTATTCTGTATTTTCAGTAGCTATTTGTGTAAGTTTCCTATGGCTGCTGCTTTTCTTTTTTAAGGTAACATTTACAGGGTCCAGGGATTAGCACCTGATATCCGTGGGGAGCTGTTATTCTGCCTATCATACTTTTTCTCAAAAGAAAGAAAAAGAAGAAGAAGAAGAAAGGAAGGCAACATTACTCTCTGTACTGGTCTGTCAGGGGTGCCGTAACAAAATACCCCAGACTAGGTAGCTTAAACAACAGAAATTTATTTTCTCACAGTTCTAGAAGCCCAAGAACAAGATGCCAGCATGTTTCTCCCGAGGCCTTTTTCCTTGGCTTGCAGATGGCCACCTTCCCACTGTGCTCGCACAGTGCCTTTCCTCTGTGGTGGTACATCCCTGGTAGCTCTTCTTTTTTTTCATAAAGACATCGATCATACTGGATTATAGCCCCACCCTATGATCTCATTTAACCTTAATTGCCCCACTAAAGGCCCTATCTCCAAATGCAGTCACATTGGGAGCAAGGGCTTCAACATGCAAATTTTGAGGAAACACTATTCAATCCATAATACTCTCTAAGAATATTCATTCTTACAGAACATGCTAGGGTAGCCCTATTCAAGTCTAGTTGGAATCTTCTCATGACAAAAGATTCGAGGTAAGTTCTTTTTGAGCCCTTACTACTCTTCTACTATCCAAGATTGGCCCTACAGGGTTCTGATAGTACGTATTCTTTCTTCTATTCTGCCTCACTGAGAGACTGCTTCCTGAAAATATGGTTTTACTTTCTCTGCTTCCTGAAAATTTCTGCCAAATCTGGCTTAGAGAAACTCCTACAGCTAACCTATATGCCTGTTCCTAAAGTTCAAAATAAAGAATTCTTGGTTTTGTTTACCAAGTTCTATCAATTTCTTTAGAAAACTGTGTTCTGCTGTTATTGGGAAGCAACCTTTGAAACTGTGCAAGGCAAAACTACTTTTAATAGTGAAACAACCTAAATCTATACAGTAGTCAATATTTATAAAGAGTTTACTGTTAAGAGTGGTTGACTTGGGTGGTGGGACTGGGGGACTTTTTTTCTTCTTTATGTTTGTTTGTATTTTCCAAATCTTTCCTAGTGGTCATCTATTACTTTTAGAATTTAAAAGCCTTTTTATAAAAATATATAAAACTTTGTTATTTTAATGACTTTTTAATGACAATGTTTATGCAAAAGCAACTTCTAGAAGATCTATTAAAATCTACCCCCCAAAATATTCCTCTAAATACTATGATCCTAATTGAAAAGTTTTTACTCTTTTTGTACTAAAGATATAGTACAAAAATTAAAAACCCAAACAAAATTGCAGTGTAGAATTGATATAATTTACATCCACTTTAGAAAGTTTTATGAACATGTGTAACATTGCTGATGATTATGATTACTATTTTTAATAATTTTAGTGAAAAATGGGTCTTAGACAAAAACAACCTAGTATGATGGAACTATTTCTATGAGAACATCAGATTTATCTTATGTCTCTACTGAAAGCACAAGAACAAACTTTCTAGTCCATATAAATATTGTATATATGCTACATGTTTTATGTGATCAGTTTTTCCTTTGGTTAATATATATAATTGAGAAGTGTATAAAATAATGTTCTCAATTAACAGAAACACAACAGGAACTATTACTAATCAAAACTGAAAAAAATTCAAGCTTCCTTCTTGATGTGAAATCTTCTGATCAGTTTGATAGCTATTCTTTTTCCAATAATAAAAATTTTATGTAATGGTTAAAAATATAAATCAAAGGAAAAAGGATTTCCTTAATGTTAAACATGCCTCTTCTGTAAGCGAAAACACTATATCCCCAAATATTGGATATTGAGTTCTTTTAGGATTAAACCTTTAATCTGTCTAATTGGAGAAAATTATCAGTGCAGTAATGGACTCTGGACTGTTTTATTTCAGAACAACTGTCCTCTTGACATCAAATTCTACAAATGATAAGGCTTTTCCTTTCTCACAGAGGGCAACTTCAAAAACAGCTCTTCTATTCCGACCTCAATATTAAGAAGGAAAGCAAAGTTATTTTCCTTCCAAGTACTCAGTATATCTTCCAATATTCGTCTCAAGATTTTCTCCACAAATGAAATTTTTATTTTAAAAAAAAGGCTCTACATTGAGTACAAATAAAAATATTAAAATAGTGATTATAAACAAATGAGAATAAGGGAAAATGCATTTATTTTTAAGTTAAGTGATATACTCACATAAATAAAATATTTAATATAATCCCCATGAATTTTTAAAAATTCTTCCATTTTGTAAAAGTTAGATGTGGCAGGACATGACAATATTATTTTTTATCATACTCCCTCGACTAAATGAATTTGACCATAATGCAACAATACTAGCTATAACATGTAAAATATTGACGTATTTCCTTTAATAAAAGCAAACTTTCTCTGCATACTTACATCTTTATAAAATGCTGACTATACAATGAAATTTTTCATTTCTTTTTCTCATATACCATAACACACATATTTGATATCTATTTGCAGAATTAACTACTATGTAAAAATGAGGCTAACATCTTAAAATGAGAGACAGCAAAACTATAATTATGATATATCTATAAAATATATAGTATCTCTAAAGAAACTAAACCAAAGTAAGTAAAAAACATATTAAAAATTACTATTTAGGGAAAACACGAACTATTAAGAAAGATGAAGATCCTTCTCTATTGGCATATAAGGCTGTACAGAAAAAACCTCCAATATCACAACCAATCTCCAGTCCAACAATTGGAGATTAAGGTATAAAAAAATCTGCTTCACTTAGCTTTTACTTAGGATTACAAAAGAGATCATATTTCTGTGAAATGTTACGATAAAAGCTTGCTACACACTGCTTTGATTATAGAATGAATAATCATTGCATGAAACAGAAAGGCACATATTTCACTGGGTATATTTCCATATCCTATGTGTATTGAAGCCTGGGGTCCTAAGGCCATAATTTAACCACAGATAAATGGGGAAATAAAAATGGTAAAAAAGGTAAGGATCAGAGATTCACAGATTTCAATGCAATTCAATTTAACAAATATTGATCACTTACTATTGTCTGGTTTTGAGGGTCACACAGAACACCTTGAACAAGCTACTATGTTTTTTAGTTTCCTCATCAAAATGGCAATATTCTTTCTTATTTCTTACAGTTTGAAGATCAAATGAAGTGATATGTAAAAGTGCCTGTAACAAGGTAAAAACCCAATGAATGTTAATTCTAGTATTTTTATTTATTAACATAACTGACGTGCTTCCTTTCTTTGGTGACAGAATAAAAAATTTTGCTTTAAAAATTTAATCCCCAAGTCAGCAAAACAACTCCACATTTGCTCATTAATGTAGTTGGTAAATTTCATGATGGCAGATGTTGTAATTGTGAAATTATTCATTGTCTAGTTCAGAAACATAAAGATAGGACTACAATTACATTTTCTAATTCTTCCCATTTTCAACTTTCTCAATGGTTCCACTTTCTAAGTTTACATCCCTTACGCAACAAAGGTCCAGAAAGCAACAGCTAAAGCTTTAAAGACGAAGTCTCTTTCATAAAATCCAGTTCAAACAGAATGAAATATTCACAAACATAACAATCAACCATTGTGACTACCCTATATATAGTACTACTATTTTCTTTATGATAAGATCATACTTTTACAGAATAAATTAGGGTTATGTACTTCCATAAAAGCAGGTATTTCCTAAACATGAAAATTAAAAATTCAAGTCAAAATTGGTTTTAAAATATTCTACTCCATGAGAAGAACTGAATGTAAAACATAAAAAATTCCTTTTTGCTCCCTTAAATAATAAATTCAGTTATATAAATAAATTTCTCATTCACATTTTATCGATCACATTAACATTATGTTTATTAAAATATGAATTCACACACAAAAGAACTAGCACTATATTTTGAAAAGACCACAAATTTTCTGCACTGTAAAATTAAAATAAGACTGATAAACAAACACACAGTATCTACATTTTTCCAGAGGTAAATTCTGTATACCAAGAAAATAAGATGACAAATGTTTTCAATGTAAAAGACCTCTAAAGAGGTTATGAATCCATCGGTCCTTAACGTTTCATGGATTACAGACTTAAAGGTACTCGCATATGCTTCACAGAAAAAACGTATATGCACACATACATAAAATGTAGCTTGTAATTTCAGAAGCTTCATAGACCTTCTGAAGATAGAACTCAGACAGGTTAAGAATGTTTACATACATCCTTAATATTCAGTGATTACTTTTAACATGACCCAAAGGTCCAGGGCCTGTACTAATTTCTGATTTTGCTAAGGCCCACATTTGAATCACACTAACAGAAAGCTGTAACACTAATGTGAAGCAACAGGTCACTCGACTAGCAAGGGAGCCTAGCATGTGCATCTGTTTGACTCTGGCATCTCTACAACTCAGTAGAATAATTATGAAGTAGTGCTCTAGTGGTAATCATTAATATACTCAGGAAATCTTTGAACTTCTCATAATAAGAAAGTGTAGATTGTGCTTTTATACCCTACGGTTCCTTGGCAAGTTATATCATGAAGGTTCTCTAGAACTGTGGTCCCCAACCCCCAGGGGCCGCTTATCTGTACGGTTCTATATCCTGTTAGGAACCAGACTGCACAGCAGGAGGTGAGCCGCAGGCAAAGGAGGAAGCTTCATCTATGTTTATTGCTGCTCCCCATTGCTCTCATCACTGCATAAGCTCCGCCTCCTGTCAGATTGGCAGCAGCATTAGTTTCTCATAGGAGCATGAATCTTACTGGAAACTGTACATGTGAGGGATCTAGGTTGTGTGCTCCCTATGAAAATCTAATGCCTGATGATCTGAGGTGGAGCTGAGGCAGTGATGCTAGTGCTGGGGAACAGCTGCAAATACAGATTATCACTAGTAGAGAGGTTTGACTGCACAATAAATGCAATGCACTTGAATCATCCCCAAACCATCTCCCTCTCAGTCCATGAAAAAATTGTCTTTCATGAAACTGGTCCCTGGTGCCAAAAAGGTTGGGGACCACTGCTCTAGAAGAAAGCCTACAAAAGACGACAAACCAACAACAACAACAAAAAAGGAAGTATATTATCTTTGTAGATAGTCATTAATATATTTATTAAATTCCTATTTTGTAGAAGGTAATTCCTATCATTCTATGATTTATAAGGATAAAAGATAAAAGACCTAATTTTCCAAACACATTTAATATTATATACCAAGCTTATTTCTGGAAATACCTACCCCAAAAAAACCACATTACAGAAGTTTTTTTATAGATACCCTAAACAAACAATTATAAGTGTCAGATATATTTACAATATTCCACAATACCTATAATCACCAAAATCCTAATATCGGTTTTCTGATAGCCTTCAATGTTTGTACTGTTATACACCACTATCATATTGAAGCAAGCCTTAAAAAATCCAGCTAGTTTTCTTAAAATAAATAAAGTTGGGATCATAAAATGTGATGAATTCATTATTCAATTTCAACAAAATACCAAGAGTAATTCCTTGAAATAGTGTACAGTTTACATGCTTTTATTAAAATCAGAAGTTTAACACATCCATCATGCTGGCTACCTCTTTACTTTACACCTACTTGGCCCTCTCTATCCAACAACCCTCACCCCTGCCAGCACACACACATACACACACTGTCACCCACTCCCCGCCACACACACACGTGTTTCAGCACCTCCTGTCACTGGAACCTTGCAAGGCTCACTCTGCAAAAAACCCCAAGCCCCAGGCAACTGAAGCCACCACAACAGGCTTAGATATGTGGATATATTTACTTCTAATCCTAAAACAGTAGAAGGGTGCCTGGCAAGAGGATTACTGCTTCTATTCCTAGAACTTTAGGAGGGAAAAATACAGTTTCTGGCTTTTTATATTGGAACTCTGACTGTATTTTCCCATCAAACCACTGCTACAGAGGTTGTTTCACTCCATGGTATTAGTTATATTATGCTAAGTTATATTATGGATCAAATCAACTTTTGAGAGCTGGAACAAAAACCCAAATGATATTTATCAATTTGTGCTCAGGAGAAAGAAATTAGAATTAAAATACTGATGGTTTACTGAATATGGTGTATATGGGACACTGTGCTAAGTAGTTTATACATACTGTCATTTAATGAACAGAAAGAAGTATCATGATTTGACACTTAAGAAAACCAAGGCTCAGAAAGTGCAGGGCTGCAGTTCAAATGCAGTTCTATCTGATATAAGTTGGTGCTCTTGGCCATCACACTTCACTGTCTTATGAGTATTTCAAGTTTTAAATATCTCTGTATAATATAATCTTATTTCATGAATGGTTGACTGCTTTTGTGTGTGTGTTTGTCTGTGTGTATGTGTGTGTGTATGTAATGTAGTTTCAAACAGACATATACTAAACAAACTTGTTTTGATCTTTGGAATCCATATATTTAAATTCTCCATATATTTAAGAAGCAATTTAAAAAATGCTCATCTATATATGTGATTTGAGGATTACTAGAAATTCTTTTATACAAATTCACATTAATATATTCATGAGTATCGATATATACAGTCACGTGTCATGCAGCTAAGTTTTGGTCAATAACAGACTACATATACAATAGTGGTCCCATAAGATTATAATAAAGCTGAAAAATTCCTATCGCCTAGTTATGACATAGTTGTCAAACATTGCAGCCATAATAATGTTCTAGCACAATACATTACCTTTTCTGTGTTTAGATACACAAATACTTACCATTGTGTTACAAATGGGTGGAGCGAGAGAGAAGAGCTGAATGCTTCCTCATGCCTACCAGCACAACAACATGGGGTTGTTCCTGCTTCTCAAAGGATGTTAGACTGAATAGTCTACATTGGTTGGAATATTTCTGACTTAAAAAATTTGCCAAAGAGGCTTGCTTATTGCAGTTTATCTTCCATAGAGTAAATATAAATTTTAGTTTTTACTTCACTAATCCTATTTCCCCAAGAATATTCTCCCTCCTTTAAATTTGTGAGCAAAAGCATCCAATTTCTGTGGTTTTTCCAGTGCTAGAAATCAATGATAGATGTGCATATGGGTTCACCTACCCATCAAAAGTACAAACTGCTATTTCAATGCTAAGGCTACTCAATGGAACAAGTAGATTAGAAAATTTAAACAGTTGGCCAAAATTCATAATATGTAGAAATCTTCTCCATGAATTTTACACAATAAACAATCATATCCCCATCCCCATGAACTAAGAATGAAGCCCTTTCCTGGTAGCTGATATCCTGACTTGAAGATACTTCAGCAATGAACAAATAATTTCAGAAAACGATTTTTAGAATTAAGCATGATGAAATTTTATTCAACTTTGTTTCTAACTGCTTTCTTACTTTCAGATACTATCATATACATGATGTATGTAAACTAACAAAGGAGGAAAAAGAATCAGTAGAGGTAGAATTCAAAGTGTTTCAGGGAAATAAACACTAAGAATAATATGAAGCAAATATATAACTGACAAGATCAAGAAAACAAAGTAGAAATCAAATACATGCTAAAAGATGTCTAAACTACATTAAAAATACTCAAGTATTCGTAGTATCTATGATGTGAAGGTGAAAGGAACTGTTCTAACAGCTTAATTTCTTAAAAAGAGTCATCTTGACCTCATTTTTTATTATTTTATATTTTTTCAAGTATGAAATGGAATACTATTTAGAAAATAACCTACAGATACATATAGAAACACACACACCTATACATACATATGCATATACATATGCATATGCATATATATGCATATGCATATGTATATGTATATGAGACAATTTTCAACATACCCTATAACTGAAAGGAAGACTAGAAAAGTTAGCTAATGAAACAGAATGCTGGAATCTTTTCCTCCAGGTAAAGAATGGTAAGTGCATTGCTTTTAGATGCTGGTAAAAATTCAGTAACACCAGATGCTACCATAGACAGTATGGCTAATTAAGATTTAATGTACTTTTCTGCTTCAACAATTAAATGGGGAGGGACTGCAGGGAATTGTTTTATATTGCTAGTAAAATTATATAATGGCCAGAAAAGTGAAAATAAATTCCATGAAAAATTGTTTGCTTTCATTTGTTTAAGAAACATTTTCACATATGAGGTAGCCCCCTCTTCCCTTTCATTTGGAATTTAAAATTTATGTTGTAGATTTTAGTGTTTTCAGAGTAAGAAGGTTCTGGACAAACCAGATGTCATGACCATCTAGGAAATCTACATTTAATGGAATAAAAAGAAGAGCTGCTGGAGCTTGGCAGCCATTTTATTACTGTCTGATTTAGCAGCATCTAACAGAGTGGCAAGTTTTATCATGTACCTTTAACTACCAAATTCACAAAACAAACAGAAGGTTTACCATGGGAGGCAGAGAATGATCAGACTATATCCTCTAGTTACTCTTCCAGTAAAACAGCATGTGTTGTCTAAAATTGCTATGGGAACCTGGGAGCTCATCAGAAAAATTGCGTTTTCGTTGAATGTCTTCTTTAATATCCTATGCCATGACCTCCACAGTAAATAAAAGGTTTACATGCAGATACCCATTATAAGTAAGATCAAATATTAACATTAAAATGGTATATAATGATGTTAAACTTTATAACTTAATTATGGGACTGAATTCTTATTAAACATGTAATTAGTTTCCACGCATGATTTTTTATTTGTATGTTACTATTGATTTTAACCTATTCTGTAAATTAAAGTGAATAAGAGGAAAGACAGATTTGTGTTCCAGTTCCTCTTCTACTTATAAAACAGACAAAGAGGATTATGCTATTAGATATTTCCTCCTCAAAAATGGCAGCTTTCCTCTAAATTATTCAGTACCATCAGCAATCAAAACTAAAAGAAAAACTATTAAAGAAGGTACAGAAGACAAGGGGAGGGGGAGAAAACACCTGAATGAATATGAGATTAGAAACAATAACTGAAGTCTCATTGTAGTATTTCCCTATATGAAACATTTATATTATCTTTCAGAAAAGTGGAATTTGATTAGGAGTCTAGGTTCTAGTCCCATCTGGTCCCATCTCCCACATTTACAGGTTGTGTAACTTTGGGTAAATCAAAAACCTTTCTGGCCTTTGTTTCACAGACTTAAAACCCAACCACAACTTATTCTCTTCAATTAACGCTACAGGGTAATCGGTATCCATTTGTGACATTAAACTGATTTCCAGAGACTTCAGCTTTCTGGTCCAGCATGTAGGAAGACTGGAAATCACCATTCTGTCCTAACAAGTAAAAAGCTCAACAAAGTGAAAAACCAACAACTCTTCTTGTATCCATGAGAGAAGTGGGGTCACACGGTAAACAACTGCCAAAAAAGTTGGAGAGCCAGCGAGGTGAGTACAGAGGATCACGACTTATTGGAACAGAAACCTACAAGCAGAAACCTCTGTGGGAACCAGTGCTAGTGCAGGAAACTTTGAACAGGAACTGCTAGAGTCGCAGTGTAGACAACTGTGAGAGTTAAAAACTCAAGAGGAGTATCCAGCAGTAAGAGGGCTCCTGCTTTTGTCAGGTTTGACCTCCAGGAGCTCAACCTGGTTCTCACAGTGAATACTGAAGAAAAATCCATTCATGCTTCTGGCAAGGGAGGGAGAAAAGGAAGTATTTTGAAATAAGCCAGATCACTCTGCTCTTCTTAACAAGGTCTATTCACAAAAATAACTATTTAAACAGAGCCTAACAGACTGGGGTTTTATCACAGCCTAAATGACTGACCTACAGTAAGGGAAACATTCAACTCTAGCCAGCACTAGCCTTCCAGGTGGGAGAAACAAAATATCCAACTCCAACCCACACTAGCCATCTGTCCAGCTGAACGGGGGATGAAAAAAAAAAAATTAAGAAGCACTTGTGAAATTCACAGTCAAGAAGCACAGGCTTTCTAAAAGATTGATACCTAATGATAGGATTAATGAATATTTCCTCTTCCCCCACAAAAACAGTTTTAAGAGGACAGGACTACTACTAAATCTGAGGAAAGAATCTCTAAGCTTGAGGATATCTCAACAGAAAATTCCAAAACTCAAAAGCAAAGAGAAAAAAGACTACAAAAGAAAAAGAATATCCAGAACTGTGAGACAGCTGTAAAAAGTATAACATATGCATGATAGAAATTCTTGAAGAAAGAAAAAAAAAGACAAAAGCAATCAATCAATCAATCAATCAATAACAAATAAAGTAATAATGACCGAGAATTTCCTTAAATTAATGTGAGATACATAACTACAGATCCAGGGAGCTAAGAGAACACCAAAAGGATAAATACCAAAGAAACTATTAATATAGCTAAGGATATCATATTCAAACTACTAAAAATCAAAGATAAAGTCAAACCCTGAAAGATGCCAGAGGATAAAAATACCTTAACTACAGAAGAGCAAAGATAAGGATTATAGACAATTTCTCCTTAAAAGCAATACAAGCAAAAAGGGAGTAGAGCAAAATATCACTTGTTGAGAGGAAAAAACCCATTATCTAGAATTCTGTACCCTAAAAAATTATCCTTCAAAAGTAAAGAGAAATAAAGTTTTTCTCAAACAAAAATTGAGGAAATTTTAGGCCAGTGGACCTTCCTGGCAAGAAATGTTTTTAAACGTTCTTTAGAGAGATGGAAAATGATATTGTCAGAAACTCAGATCGGGGGCCGGGCGCAGTGGCTCACGCCTGTAATCCTAGCTCTCTGGGAGGCCGAGGCGGGCGGATTGTTTGAGCTCAGGAGTTCGAAACCAGCCTGAGCAAGAGCGAGACCCCGTCTCTACTAAAATTAGAAAGAAATTAATTGGACAACTAAAAATATATACATAAGAAAAAAAATTAGCCGGGTATGGTGGCGCATGCCTGTAGTCCCAGCTACTCGGGAGGCTGAGGCAGTAGGATTGCTTGAGCCCAGGAGTTTGAGGTTGCTGTGAGCTAGGATGATGCCATGGCACTCTAGCCCGGGCAACACAGTGAGACTCTGTCTCAAAAAAAAAAAAAAAAAAAAAAAAACTCAGATCTGTGTAAAGAAATAGCAAGCACTGAGAAATAATAAATGAAGGTAAAATAAAACTTTTATTTTTATTTTCTTAATTGATTTAATGGATAACAGCTTGTTTAAAATAATAGTAGCAACAATGCATACAATTATGCATTTTTTTACATAAAAGCATACATTACATATATGCATATATATTTATTTACATATGCTTATTTATAAGTGAAATGAATGATAGCAATAATACAAGGGACAGGAGGGAAGAATTAGGATTATTTTGTTATTATAAGGTACTCACACTATCCCTGAAGTGGTATAGTGGTATTTGAAAATGGACTTGAATTAGTTGTAAATGTGTATTGGAAACCCTAATGCAACCACTAAAATAATAATTGTAATAATAATATTGTTAAAATAAGTATAATAGGCTTGGTAAGAAAGGAGAGAAATGGAATCCTATAAAATGACCAATTAAAACCACAAAAGGCAGAAAAAGAATGGAAGACAAAAACAGGAACAAATAACCAAAGAAACAAATACAAAACACTAACAAATATGGCAGATATTAATCCAACTATATCAGTAATAACTTTAAATGTCAATGGCTAAATATACCAATTAAATGACAGAGACTGTAAGAGTGGATCAAAAAAAGAAAACCAACTATTACATATGTTGTCTACAAGAAACCTACTTTAAATATAAAGACACATAAAGATTAAAAGTAAATGGATGGAGAAAGATATATTATGCTAATGTTTTTAAAAAGAAAGCAGAGTAGCTATATTAATTTCAGACAGAGCAGATTTCAGAGCAAGGAAAATTATCAGGGATAAAAAATGTCATTACATAATGATAAAGGGGTCAATTCTCCAAGAAGATAATAATCCTAACAACAGTGTCAAATACGTAAGGCAAGAACTTATAGAACTACAAGGAGAAATAGATGAATCCACTATTATAGTTATAATAATATAACTGTATGATAGTCTTTAATATATAGTTATATCAACATCCCTCTATCAGAAATAGACTCAGCAGACAGAAAATCAATAAGGATATATTAATAGTTTAACTCAACACCACCATCAATCAACAGGATATAACTAGCATCCATAGACATCCAACAATAACAGAATACATATTCTTCTCCAGCTCACATGGAAAATTAACAGACATAGACCACATTTGGAGACATAAAACACACCTTAAGAAATTTTAAAGAACAGAAATCATACAATAGCTGTTCTCAGATCATAGTGGAATTAAACTAGAAATCAGTAACAGAAATATATCTGGAAAATCCCAAATACTTGGAGAGTTAACAACACAATTATAAATAATACATACCATGGGTCAAAGAAGAAATCTGAAGAGAAAGAAATAAAAAAATATTTTGAACTAAGTGAAAATGAAAACACAAATTACCAAAATTTGGGGGATGCAACAAAAGCAGAGCTTACATTGTAATTTATAGCATTAAATTCACATATCAGAAAAGAAGAAAAAACTAAAATCAATAATCTAAGCTTCCAATTTAATAAACTACAAGTAGAACAAATTAAATCCAAACTAAGCAGAAGAATAAAACAATAAAAATTAGAGAAGAAATCAATGAAATTCAAACCTCACCACACAGACACACACATACAAATGGTAACTATGAGTGGAAATGGATATATTCATTGACTGTGTGATCAGAATATAATGCATACAAAATCATCATTTTGTACACATTGAATATATACATTTATTTTTCATTTAAATATTTTAAATTAAAAAATTTATAAAAGGAAATCAATAAAGAAAATCAACAGAGAGCCCCCAAATAGACCCACATAAATACAGCCAACTGATCTTTGACAAAGGAGCAAAGACAATACAATGGAGAAAAGATAGTCTCTTCAAGAAATGGTTCTCAAACAACTGGACATCCATATGCAAAAAAAGCAAGGCTAGATGCAGATCTTACAACCTTTACCAAAATTAACTCAAAATGGATTACAGACCTAAATGTAAAATGTAAAAGTATAAAATTCCTGGAAGACAACATAACAGAAAACCTAGATGACCTTGGGTTTGTTTAGCAGTAACTTTTTTAGATACAACATCAAAGCCATGATCCGTGAAAGAAAGAAGTGATAAGCTGCACTTCCTGAAATTTCAAAATTTATATTCTGTGAAAGACATTTGAAGAAAAGAAAAAGACAAGCCAAAGATGACTGGGAGAAAATATTTGCAAAAGACATATGTGATATAAAGAACTTTTATCTAAAATATACAAAGAACACTTAAAACTCAACAATAAGAAAACAAATAACAAAATTAAAAAATAGGCCAAAGACCTGAACAGATATCTCACCAAAGAAGATATACAAATAGCAAGTAAACATATGAAAAGATGTTCCACATCATATGTCAGCAGAGGAATGGAAATTAAAACAAAAATGAGAAACCACTACGTACTTATTAAAATGGCTAAAATCCAGAACACTGACAACACCAAATGTTGATGAGGATATGAAGCAACAAGAACTTTCATTCATTACTAGTGGGAATGCAAAATGGCACAGCCAATTTGGAAGATAGTTTGGCAGTTTCTTACAAAACTAAACATACTCTTACCACACAATTCAGCAACTGTGGTCCTTGGTATTTAACCAAAGGAGTTGAAAACTTAAGTACCCACAAAAACCTGCACATGGAAGGTATACTAACTTTATTTACACTTATCAAAACTTGGAAGCAACCAAGATATCTTTCAGGAGGCAGATAAATGATGGTACACTCAGACAACAGAATATTATTTAGTGCTAAAAAGAAATGAGCTATCAAGGCATGAAAAGACATAACAGAACCTTAAATGCATATTACTAAGTTAAAGAAGCCAATGAGAAAAGACTACAAACTGTATGATTCCAACTATATGTCATATTCCTATATGACATTTTGGAAAAGCAAAACAGGAGCATAGAGGATTTTTAGGGTAGTGAAAATACTCTATATGATACTATAATGGTAGATACATGAAACCCCTGAAATGTACAAGAGTGATAATGATGAGTCAATGTATTGTGACAAACATACCACTCTGGTGGTGGATATTGATAAGAGGGTAAACTATGTACATATGGGGGAAGAGAGTATACGGGAAGTCTCCACACCCTCCTCTCAATTTTGCTGTGGACCTAAAGACCTTAATAGACCTAAAGTCTATTAAGAAAAGAAAGAAAAGAAAAGAAAGTATGATCATCCTATTAAAGAATTATTTCCATAGCAACCAACTAAGTCAATATGGTATTAGAAATTCTTTCTAGTATTAGTCAAAATCAAGAAACTGGCTTCTAAAAGTTAACATCTACTAAAAGCATGCATCTCTAAAATATAACAAGAGGAAAACCAAAATGTACTTAAACTGTCCTTCTAGGTTTCCTTCTGTCTCTTCAGCTGTGACTAATATTAAGGTCTCTCTCCTTAAGGGTAGCAATGAACATTTCTGAGGATAACTTAATTTATGTTCTTAAAAAAACTAATTAAAATTTTGTGTAGGTGTGTGTATATTGGTAGAGAAAATTATCAAAATAATCAAGATTGTGTATGTGGTGTGGGCGGGGGGAGGCAGGAGGGAGGAGAGAAGAGATGCTCTTTTCATCTGTGGTTATCAAGCCTTCCAGGCAATAACCGCAAGGAAAGGCATCCATGGCTCTGAGCTGAACTGACTTATGAATCAGGGCTTAGTAATTCAATTCCACCTCTCCTACTGACTCAATATGTAACCTAGGCAAGTCATGTAATCTCCCTGTGCTTCTGTATCTGAACTGGACTCTACTCAAAGGGTATCTGGCTATTTACATGGGGAACCATACAGTAATTTGCACTTAACTGCACTTTCAGAAAGGTAGAGAAAGTGGTAGAGTCCTTCCATGAATTTTTTGTTTCAATAAAAATAAAATTGTTTTCAACTATGCTTAGAAGTTGTATTGGCAAGAAATATAGAAAAAGTACTGTAATTTCGTGTAATGTTTACACGAAATACAATGACATTTCGGAAAGTAAAAAATGTTGCACTAGGTTTTAATTTCTTATTAAGTCTTCAAAGCACAATACCATCAAATGAATGAAATGAACTTTATGGTCTCTTCCAAAACTGAAGATTCTGTGACCATGAACTAGACTATGCAAAATATAAACGACAACCCCACACCATAAAATGCCAAGAATGTTTACTACAAAAAATATTAAAAAGGACATTTGACAGAAACATTGTTTTCTTGATTATATACTTCTGATTTAAATTATTGAAAATCCATAAAAGTAAAATACTTATCATCAAGTTGTTATCTTTATGTAAGCACATACTGATAGATAGGAATATAGATGTAGCAATGCTACTAAGCTTTATTTAGTAAATCAGGTCACATAAAAACAATATCCATTATTTTAGGTTTTGTTCCATTTCTTTTATTGATAAAGTTGAAAATCAGTAATATATCCTTTATATATGAAGAGAAAGATTAATCATTTAGAATATACTATATTAGCTATTTTTCCAGTCATCACATTAGACTGTGACAAGCCATTTGTACAAACATATTTAGTATTTTTGTGACTAAAAGCATGATGAATGTTTGAATATAAGCATGCACTGTCTATAGCCATAAACAGTAAATTTTATTAAAAATAAACCAGTACAATATCAATTCCATAACCCTCTTTAATGTCATGTGATAATCACATATACTCACTAAAGCAGGAATAGGAGCGCTAAGAGATTTGGCTATTAACTTTTTTACACTAGAAAATCATATTATAGCTCTGCTCTGTGTGTCTAAGATTATTCATTCATGAACTTACTGGTAACAGTTGAAAGTGGCAAATAACGTTTTCAAATATGTATCAATACAATTATTCTAAATTCTCTGAATATGAATAGCCTTTAAAATATTCATCTGTATTATTATTAATAAAACTTTCCCACCCTCTATGTGGCTGTGTATGTTTATCCTGGCATATCTATGTAACTTTCATTGAGATCAGTTTTCATAATGGTCTCAAGTTCAGAAGAATTCTTGTCTGCTTACTACAAAAACATTTCCTAATACTGAGTCAATCAACCCACTACTCTAAATGGCTACAAAGACTACAAGGATATAAGGCAAAAGGACTTTTAAAGAGAAATACTAAATATCTGAACACAAAAGCAAAATGAAAAATCTTGAAATATCATTTGCAGCTTAATTTGTCTAAGTCAAGCTACCCCCAAAGAAAGCCACATGATAATGATATAACTTTTTATAGCAGTTAGCAACCTCTGCAAATATATTTTATTCTTTTAGAATATACTTTATTTCTACCATTTTATTAAACAGATTCTGATCCTTACTTACTTGACTGCCTGGCCCTCATAAAAAGAATAACTACATATAATTTAAAAACATGGCAAACATAGGCAAGTCTCACTGAAGAATGAGTTATGTTACAAAAATATATTTTCTTCAAGTTGAAAAAAAAACTTGAAACCCATTTCCCCATAGAACTAATGTTATAAATAGCAGTAAGACTTCCAGACTAGTACATAAAATTTAATGTGGGCCTTAATTTAATGTGTTCTTAGTTGAACAACAGAACACTGTTGAACACTTAATTCTAGGTAAT
Organism: Propithecus coquereli; assembly: GCF_000956105.1. Taxonomy (NCBI): domain Eukaryota; kingdom Metazoa; phylum Chordata; class Mammalia; order Primates; family Indriidae; genus Propithecus; species Propithecus coquereli. Next base: position 4,742,956 of record NW_012152174.1, on the reverse strand, counting down.
TGGGGACATTGGGAATGGGGTAGCAAAAGGGCAATGTTTATTATTCCTGGTTTTAGCAGAGGGAGTAATAATATCAGCTATCACTTACAGAGCACCCATGATGTGTTAGGCATTATAATAAACGCTTTACATAGTTTGCTTCATTTAGTTTTCATAATCACTCTACGAAATAGGTATTATTATTTTCATTTTACAGGTTAAAAAATTGGGCTTTGAAAAATCAGATGACTTGCCTAAAAAGTCATACAGATGAGAAGTGGCAGAGTCCCAGCACTCATATCCAGGTCCACATAACTTCCAAAGTTCACACTGTCTACCACTTTGCCACGCTGGCCGGCTTAAAGATACCCAATTTCCTTCCCACAGCCAAAATTTCCAATCCTTCAATAAAAGTGATCCCAGCTACCTATTACAAGACACCATTCTGATCTAATTTATACTGGATATAAATGATTCAATCACACCAGAAGTAGTATTTTCACCTTTTAAGAAGAAGGCAACTTAACTAAAATAATTCAATTGTGGTATATTAAGGTAGTAAAACAAAAGTGTGGGGAGTTAGCTTTGTTTTTAGCAAAAAATTGGGTCCCTTAGGTAGGGGTCATCATAAAGGGTAAGCAAATAATAGAAAATGGAAAATAATAGAAATAAAAGAATATATAGAGACAAAGGTATAGTTTTATAGATTTATAAAGATAAAAGATAAAAAGTGGGGGTATTTAAGGGTCCTTGCGATATCTTTGTCAATCGCAAGGCCATGAGTGAAGTTTTATATGGATATTTACAGGTATAGTGATTGGTTGCTAGGGGTAACAGGTTTATATAATACAGGTAGTTTGTTTTAAGTTGAAAGTATTTTAAAAAGCTTTTTTAGATCTCTTAATTAACTTTATTTATGTGAACAAATGGTTATAAAATCTTTTAAAGACAAACTTTTAAGTTTTAAGGTAAAGCTATTATTTAACGGAAGGGTTAAACAGAGATATAATGGCTCTATATTTTTTTATTGCGTTATTGTAAATGGAGACAGGTAGTTGGAAGTTGAGCAGAAACTGTCTCTTGGGCTTATTGTTTTTAGCCACAGGTGTCTGTCTCTCGGGGCGGGCATTTTTTGATCAGTTCTCATCCTGTGGCTCCTAGCAGACTTGTTTTGTCTTTTAAAGTAAGGGAGAATTATAGGTTTGATATTGCAGCGTCATCCTGGAAAGCAGTTGCCACTGACCTTTGAGATGCCCTCCTGAGATGAAGCAGCTTTTGATATGCAAACTAACATGTTCACATATTCCTTCAGGGCAAAGCCCTACAAAACTCTTGAAACCATTTTTGTCTCTAATATAGTTATATTAATTTATGGAGCAACACAAAAGTAAGGGGATCAGCTTGCAGTGCAAAGGTAGGAAGGATATCGGCCCTACTTAAGAGGACATCTATTCTTATCTGATTGGCATCTTTGCTTTTTTTGAAATATCTCTATTCCATTCAATGTGATTCTGATAGAGTCATGAATCATGTGGCCGTTCCTTCCCAATATTTTTCTCCCTTGGAGATTACTAATTGCCACTGGGGAAAACAACAATCTCTGATAATTATATGAAATACAGAACTATTAATATAAGAATGATACATTGCACATATTCAGTCCATGGAGAGACCCTAGCAGAGAATAAAGCCAACACAGAGGAAAGAAAAGCAGAAGGATGCAGAGACAGAACTGTGCTGCTTGAACCTCTGGATTCTGTCATGGCTGAGGCTAGAGATTTACTTCTTGTTTCATCATTCATTCACTTGAGGCATTAAATTTCCCATTTTGATTAAGTTAATTTGTGTTAGGTCTCTGATGCTAGCACTCAAAAGAATCCTCACTAACATAGGTTTCTAAGAGTTTGCTCTTAGAAAACTCTTTTTTTTTTTCTTTTATTTCAGCATATTATGGGGGTACAGATGTTTAGGTTACGTGTGTTGCCCTTGGTTCCCCCCTCAAGTCCGTGTTTCAAATATGTCCATCCTTCGGGTAGTGCGCATTGCACTCCTTGTGTATACAAATACCCGTCCCCTCCTCCCTCCTCGCCCCTCCTCCCGCCCCTCTCCCACCTCCCCAACATCCAATAGATGTTATTCTTATATGTGCATTTATGTGTTGATTAGTTAATACCAATTTGATGGTGAGTACAAATGGATCCTGTTCTTCTGCTCTTGTGGTGCCCCACTTTGGATAATGGGCTCAAGTTTAATCCAGGAAAGTGTAAGAGGTGCTAGATCACTGTCATTTCTTATGATTGAGTAATATTCCATTGTAAACATATACCAAATTTTGATAATCCACTCATGGATTGACGGGCACTTGGGTTGTTTCCACATTCTTGCAATAGTGAATTGTGCTGCCATAAACATTCGGGTGCAGATGTCCTTATCGTTGAATGTTTTGTGCTCTTTTGGGTAGATGCCTAATAGTGCTATTGCTGGATCGAATGGTATTTCTATTTTTAGCTCTCTGAGGTATCTCCAAATTCTTTTCCACAGAGGTTGCACTAATTTGCAGTCCCACCAGCAGTGTAAAAGTGTTCCTGTCTCTCCACATCCTCGCCAACATTTGTTGTTTTGTGTTTTTTTGATAGAGGCCAATCTCACCGGGGTTAGGTGATACCTCATTGTGGTTTTGATTTGCGTTTCTCTAATGATTAGAGATGTTGAGCATTTTTTTATATGTTTGCTGGCCATTATTCTGTCTTCTTTTGAAAAGTTTCTGTTCATTTCGCTTGCCCATTTGTTGATGGGGTTGTTTGATTTTTTTCTTGTTGATTTTTTTGAGTTCTAGATAGATTCTGGTTATCAGCCCTTTATCAGATGTGTAGAGAGCAAATATTTTTTCCCATTCTGTGGGCTGTCTATTCACTCTAATGATAGTTTCCTTGGCAGTGCAGAAGCTTTTTAATTTGATTAGATCCCACTTATTTATTTTTGTTGCTGCGGCGATTGCTTTGGGGTTCTTCTTCAAGAATTCCTTACCTAGGCCGATGTCTGAAAGGGTCTTAGAAAACTCTTAAGGTCATGTTTCCTAGGAAGTGCTTTCAGAAGTTTTTTTCTTTATCCATTTTAATACCTACAGATGTGGTACAAGCAAGAAGGACAATGTAGAAAATCAATTTCATCAAATGCTATTTCTGCATCTATTGAGAGGATCATATGGGCTTTGTTTTTGCTTCTATTTATATGGTGTTTTACATTTATAGATTTGCATATGTTGAATCATCCTTGCATCTCTGGGATGAAGCCCACTTGGTCCTGGTGAATTATGTTTCTGATGCGCAACTGAATTCGGTATGCTAAGATTTTACTGAGCACCCTTTTATGATAAGAATTCTTAACAAAACAGACATTAATGGGAAATACCTAAAAAATAATTAAAGCCATATACGACAAACCCACAGCGAACGTCATACTGAATGGGGAAAAACTGAAATCATTCCTGCTTAGAACTAGAACCAGACAAGGTTACCCACTATCACCACTTCTATTCAACATAGTGCTGGAAGTCTTGCCAGAGCAATCATACAAACGAATAAAATCAAAGATATCCAAATGGAGAAAGAAGAGGTCAAACTATTGCTCTATGCTGATGATATGATCTTGTATCTAGAAAACCCCAAAAAATTCAACCAAGAGACTCCTGGAATTGGCAAATGAATTCAGCAAAGTCTCAGGCTACAAAATCAATGCACATAAATCAGTAGTTTTCATATATGCCAATAATGGTCAAGATGAGAATCAAATCAAAGACTCAGTACCAACAAAGAAAAAAATACTTAGTAATATATTTAATTAAGGTGAGAGACCTCCATAGGGAGAACTATGAAACACCAAGGAAAGAAACTGCAGAGGATGTAAACAGATGGAAAAACATATCATGCTCGTGGATTGGCAGAATCAACATTGTTAAAATGTCTATGCTACCCAAAGTGATTTACAGATTCAATGCAATCCCCATTAAAATACCAACGTTATATTTTGCAGACCTCAAAAAAATAATTCTACACTTCATGTGGAATCAGAAAAGACCCTGAATAGCTAATGCAATCCTATGTAATAACAATAAATCGGGAGGCATGACTTTACCAGACTTCAAGCTATACTACAAGACTATAATAACCAAAACAGCATGGTACTGGCACAAAAACAGAGACATAGATCTATGGATCACAACAGAGAACACAGATATGAATCCATCCTCATATTGCCATCTGATCTTTCACAAAGCAGACAAAAACATACACTAAAGAATCCCAATTCAATAAATGATGCTGGGAAAACTGGATAGCCACATGTAGAAGGCTGAAACAGGATCAGCACCTCTCACCCTTCACAAAAATGCATTCACGATGGATAATAGGCTTAAACCTAAGGCATGAAACAATAACAATTCTAGAAGAAAATGTTGGAAAAACTCTATTACATATCAGCCTAGGCAATGAATTTATGAAGAAGACCCCAAAAGCAATCAAAGCAACAACAAAAATAAATAAATGGGACCTGATCAAATTAAAAAGCTTCTGCACAGCCAAGGACGCAATCAATAGAGCAAATAGACAACCTACAGAATGGGATAAAATATTTGCATGCTATACATTCAATAAAGGGCTAATAACCAGAATCTACAAAGAACTCAAGCAAATCACCAAGAAAAAAATCAAACAAGCCCATTAAAAAGTGAGCAAAAGACATGAACAGACATGTCTTTTTTCAAAAGACAATAGACTAATAGCCAACAAACACATGAAAAAATGCATCGAGGAAATGCAAATCAAAGCCACAATAAGATATCACATAACTCCAGTGAGAATGGCTTTTACCCAAAAGTCCCAAAACAACAGATGCTGGCGAGGATGCGGAGAGAAAGTTACACTTATATACTGTTGGTGGGACCAAAACTAGAACAGTCTCTATGGAAAGTAGTATGGAGATAACTGGGGAACTAAAAGTACACCTACCATTTGATCCAGCAACCTAAGTATTTACCCAAAGGAAAAAAAGACATTTTATAAAAAAGACACTTGCACTC
>NW_012152174.1:4735012-4736755 GCF_000956105.1 Propithecus coquereli | reverse complement strand
ATTAAGATATAAATAAAAGGTAACCCTAAAAACATAGTAGCAATATATTATGCCCACAACTCAAGATTATTTAGCATTTATATTCCAAAGAAACACAGAACTTGCCCATGACAGAAAACCTAACCCAAACTGGCATAAAGCAAAAAGAGAATGCATTGGGTCATAGAACTGAAAGTGTAGGAACAGCTTCAGGCACAGCTGGATTTAGACCTCAAAACATATCACTAGGACTCAGTTTCTTTCCCTCCACCATTTCCGTTCTACTTTCTTATATGCTGGCTTCCTCTTCAGGGTCCAAGTGATGGGTAAGGAGGAATGCAGTGTTTGAAGCTGCTACAGCTAATCTTTCTGTCAAAGTGTTCTGGTATATACTCATCCAATCTGAACCAATCACTGTCGAAGGAGATGCAGTGTGCTGATTGCTCAGGTGTAGGTTATATACACCATCACTGAGTTGCTGGGCTTAGCACAGGGTAACAGATGGAGTCTTCAAAGGAAAATCAAGGGATGTTTTTCAAAAGATCAAGAATACATGCCCAACACGAACTATGTCTTTCACAATAAAGAATATATGAACAAATAATAATATCTACAAAAATGCTTGATATTGCTAAAAAATGAATAATTTCTTAAAAATAATACTCTTCATGAGATTTTCATTATTATTTTTTTCTGATACCATAACTTAAATAATTTAAACTTTCATTTTCCCTCTTTCGAATTTCTTTTACAGTGTTAACTAAAATTCACGGCTTTGACAGCTGTGGCTGTCACAAAAAAAAAAAAACAAACAAAAACATATATTTCCCAATAGCTAGGGATGAAGGCCAACTTTTCCCAAGAGTAATTGTACTAGTCAGAATTCTTGGTTGCAAAGAGGGCAAGTGACTTCTGGTTAACTTAAGTGGAAGGGGACTTGGGTAGCACACAAAAATGACGAAGCTGAAGAAAGAGACTTGGGAAACAAGCTGGCACTAAAGGTAGCTAGGAAGTAAAAATAATGCGGAAAGAAAAGTTGGCTTAGAAAGAGCCTCTGCTGGGAATGCGGCATGATCACCACTTTTGGTACCAGTACATCCACTGGTATGAGACACTGGGTGCTGCTGTAGCCACTACAGGAATAAATTCTAAACTGTTCCCTGCTTCTTTGCATCACTCACACACAGGTATTTCCAGCTAGTTGATGGTAGGTCATGTGCCCCAAACTTTAGCTGTCACAAGAGTTATAGGGAGAACTATCTGCCCCATTTTGGCTTCCACAGTGGAGTGCGAGCCCTCAATAAATATAATCTATTACTCTCATAAAACATTGTTTAAGTAATTGCCTGGCATATATTGTTTTCGCAATGGTACAATATGGTTGATAGCACAACCTGCATTAAAAACAGACATAAGAAACATATTACCAATATCATACAATTATTGGTAGAATAGAGGCAGAAACTGATTACTCTGAATCAACCCTTTTGGCTAATTCCAGCCCCTTCCAAAAAAAAACCTTAAAAATAAATTACATGCCTCCTCCCCCAGTTTATCTGTCTTTAGAACATACTTTAAGTGGGCTTAATAAGGAAAAACGATAATCCTGAGAGGCAGGGAAACTCCGACCCTCTAGGGTGGATCATGATTGGTCACAGATAGGTTACTTCCCTCTTACCATGAGTGATAATTGGTCAAGTAAAGTCAGTGACTCACTGCAAAGTAGGTATGAATGTTCATCTAGGTTAATTTCCATTACAGCTA
>NW_012152174.1:4733904-4734962 GCF_000956105.1 Propithecus coquereli | reverse complement strand
AATGTTTATAGCAGCACAATTGACAATCACAAAGATGTGCAATCAACCCAAATGCCCATCAATACATGAGTGGATTAATAAAATGTGGTATATGTATACCATGGAGCACTACTCAGCCATAAAAAAAAAAAAATGGTGATCTAGTATCTTTTGTAACAACCTGGATGGAACTGGAAGCCATTCTTCTTAGTGAAATATTGCAAGAATGGAAAAATAAACACCACATGTACTCAATACTAAATTGTAACTCATCAATCAACACTTATGTACACATATAGAAGTAAAACCCAAGAGAAATCAAGTGGGGGGGGGAAGGGATGAGTAAATTCACATCTAACGGGTACAATGCACACTAACTGGCTGAAGGGCACACTTATAAATTTGACTCAAACTGCACAAAAGCAAATTATGTAACCAACATAAGTGTACCCCTGTAAAATTCTGAAATTAAAAAAAAAGAAAATCAATTTCAATTTCAATTTCATATCAAGAATGACTAGTGAAGGGTATATATAGGGATAAAGAATGATATTGGGGCAATTAAAGGAAGTATTGATAAATATATTTTCCTGCTTAAAATATCTATGTACAAAAATCTGGAAATAGCATGATTCCCACCCATAAGCTCATATTTCACTCAAGATGTTTGACAGAAAGTCAAGATGTTATAATATCAAAACTGTGGAAAGTTATAGTATATAATAAGGCAAAAATAGAGTATAAAATGTAGAAAAGTGCATATTATTCAGCTTGGATTCAGCTTAGAATCCTTTTCTACTAAACGAATCAAATATAATTCCAGTAAATGCTGGTAATATGTTTGTTTAACTTGACTTTTTAAAATACACATTTTACACTACTTAAATATTCTTTTTAAGTTTTTGTTTCCCAGCTTGTATTCTATAGCTTTAAATCACACAGAAAATAAAAATACAGCCATTTCAACATTTTACAGAACTTAAAGTTTGAGTTCTTATTTTCATATTTCTGGATCAGTACTTTATCTTCAAGTATTAGTTGCCTTTCCTTGTTAATATTTCAGGTACAAAAGGTATATA
>NW_012152174.1:4732637-4733229 GCF_000956105.1 Propithecus coquereli | reverse complement strand
GATAAAGATGGGGCCAGCAGCATGATGCATTGCATTTTAAAACATGCTTATTTTGTATACCTTTAACATAGAGTATCTGAAATCCATAAGTCTCTGGTCCAGGTACATTATTGAATAACATATATCTAATACAATTGAATGATTAAAGTATACAATGTTATATTTTCTAACTTTGGAACGGAAGATGTTTATATGAATACATTCTATTGGATATTTTCATCAACTACCAGATAACCATTCCTGAGAATATATTACGGCATCAAACTTTATGTTAAAACCTGACTATCAAACCAATTTTCCTTAAGGCTACTGAGAAAAGCAGAGTCAAAGGCAAAAAGTCTTATCTAGGCTGGAAAGTAAACTTTGCCAAAGAGACTCTATTTCTTGGTACTATAATTTTCAGTGCTTCCTAGGAATTAGAATGGTGAACTTTTTCAGAGACAGGAAATGAAAAAGAGGGCATCATTGCCCATACTGCAGTTATGTGCCAATTTAAAAAATTATAAATATGCACACATGTATGTGCATGTACAAGACATATTTTTGTATCCTCAAGGGGTATATAGCATACTGTTTACTAAATTTATAATTT
>NW_012152174.1:4727544-4729535 GCF_000956105.1 Propithecus coquereli | reverse complement strand
ACAAAATACAATTAGCATCATCATAGCATTTTTGTTATATAATCTCTTTCACTCTCCCTCTACCTCTCTACTCCTTTCCCTCCTTTTATCCCTGAAGCAGTGTAAATAATACCTTTCCTACTCCTTTAAAAATCCAAAGCTTTCCTCTACTTTCCTCCCCATCTCCATTTAGCCTTAGATATTAACTTAAATCAAGTTTTTTTCTGTATAAAAATGCCAGCTGCTAAGCCAATATGGGATGTTTCCTTAACATTTTACATACTTCTCAATATGTAACACATGAAGTTGCTAGGCTTAGATATTTTTCCAGTCTTAGATTATTCTGTAAGCTTTAGACATATCACTAAGCAAAATCTTTTATTTTTGGCACCAACCACAAACAGCTGAATTTAAATATGATAATTCACAAAACAAAGCACAGCATTTTGGTTTATTTGCATGCGACAGTACAAATAAAACTTGCTAAAATTTTCCCCAGAGTGCTTACCCATACAGAATTACAATTATCTTTGGAAAATGGGCATGTCTGGCCACTTACGGAGTCTTAAACTCAGAATTAGAAGATATGGGTTCGAGTCCTTAAGATTTGCGAGTAATAATAATGCTATACATCCTTATAAAAGATAACTAACCTTCACGTCTTTATGGTTCAAAACATATTTTCCCTTAAACAATCATGATCAATTACAACTTTGTGGAGCAACCATTATTACTGCCATTTTACAGAGAAATAGACTCAAGTCCGTAGAGTTAGAAGTACAAAAGTAAAGGACTAAACCTATAGATATATTTAAATGTGCTAGCTCTTTCAGCCATACAAGTCCAGGTATGCTATAAGTGATGCAGGATAGCTCCCAATGAACTTAGGATGACATTCTTAGTGAGTTTGCCACCATAGTTGCCCCATCACGAAAAATGTCTGCAAAATGAGATTTGACCAAAAAAAGCTAAGGGGGGACCACACCTCGGAAGTAGATACAGGGTAACCAAGTATTATGAACTGAATGTTTGTGTACTCCAAAATTCATATGTTGAAGCCTTAAATCCCAGTGTGGTTGTATTTGGAGATGGGGCCTCTAAGGAGGTAATTAAGGTTAAAAGAGGTCACAGGGTAGGGCCCTGAAAGGATAGGATTAGTACCCTTATAAGAAGAGGCACCAGAGAGCTTACTCTTTCTCTTCCCACACGCATGCACCAAGGAAAGGCCATGTGAGGACAGAGCAAGAAGGAGGTCATCTACAAGCTAGAAAGAATGCCCTCACCAGAAACTGAATTTGCCACCACCATGATTTTGAACTTTCCACCCTCCAGAACTGTTAGAAATAAATGTCTGTTTTTCACTCCACCCACTCTGTAGTATTTGGCAGCACTAGCCAACTAATATACCAAGTACATAAGATGTATGAAAGTGGCTAATTATTAATTTACAATAAGTACAATTACCAAAAATATGATTATGATCTGTACAGCTCTGTATTCCTTGTCAGAGCTGTGCTTGGAGTCAGAACCAAAACCAGGAGACTTTGATAAAGAGGCTATTTTAAATAGTCTAAAGAATCCATCTCACCATTGGCACTCCATCAACAATGGAACCAGACTTTTCTGATTTAAATTCTCTTTCTTCCTGCACTGCCAATGCTGATCCTAGTCTCAGAGACTATCACTAGGCCTGAACAGCACAAGGCCACTTCAGCAACTTGAAAGGGACACACACACACACAAAAAGCTATGTTAAATAAAAAAGCTATGTTAAATAATTAGGAAAGCTATAAGCATAGATTGAGATTAATACTGGCTTTATCAATAACTTTTTATACCTTGGTCATGATTCATTCAGTGTAGAACATATAAGATAACTCTCTGAGGGCAAAGCATTTTCTTCACTTCAAGTTTTTAGGGGGTGCTTAACTCTACCCTCCAAGGACTTCAAACAAATTCTAGGGCTCAGACTGTAACCTCTAGGTGCATCCTACTTTACCAAGAGCAAATTA
>NW_012152174.1:4726827-4727494 GCF_000956105.1 Propithecus coquereli | reverse complement strand
GACCTAATATCATCCCCAGACTCAGCCTAAGTTAGACGATTTCCAAAATGCTACGTCAATCTTAATTTCACACAAAAAATCTCAATTCATTCTAGCCCTCCTTCCAAGTTATTTTATTAGTATTTCTGTCCGTGGAAATACCATTCTTCTACACTCTTCTTCTCTTCATTCTCTATATAAAACTGCCACCTAGTCCAATCATTTCCCCCCAAGAAATGTCTTGTAGATTTAAATTTTCTACTTTATTAATACTGCTATGACCTCTTCCTGGACTTGGTATTACTTTACTTCAATCTTTCATGCTCACCAACACAGACTGATCTTCCAATTGATAAAATCGATATAATTTTTATCAAGTCATTTTGCTCAAGAATACTATAAAGCACCTCAGTGCCTACCACATTAAAACGACCTGGTGTGCAAGGACCTCCTTAATTCAAGCCCAGGTCACTAACTAAACTTAGTTCCTTCTATGTGCTTTCTACTCTCATTGTTCTCCAAGTCTTCGGCACTTCCATGTTATTCCCTCCATAGAGGGACACCAGCTCTTCTCCCCATCATCTACCCATGCTTTTCAATGTCTCCCCTCCTCTATATGCCTTGAATCAAGCCCACTTTGTACAGGCTCAATTTACAAATGGAAAGAGTAGTAGGCTAAAGTCAGGAA
>NW_012152174.1:4724211-4725462 GCF_000956105.1 Propithecus coquereli | reverse complement strand
TAGAACACACAGAGCCCCAATAACTCTCAATCATAATGTATATCATTCTGAACCATATCTTTTTACGTTATGACAGATAATCAGATTATCTGAGTAAAAAAATATTAAAGCAAGAATATATGTTTATTCATGCAGATAACAAACATTTATTGGGCACCAACTATGTACTGTTTAGTACACTGAATACCAAGAGTAAAAAGATGAATAAGGTAACAAAACTCACTTCCATAGTGTGATGAAAGATGCACAAATAGAAGCATGTTCAAAAAGAAATGGTCAACTGTCACTGAGGAAGGTTTGGGCAAACAGGGAAAGACTAGGTTGGAGTTCAGACCTTGTTAGAGAAGGTATGATTACAGCCTACTGGATCTTTAAGTTATCAGGTTATTATTTGCAAATAATATGAGAACCAATAACTAGGAAATTTTAAAAAAACAATAAAATAAGGAAATGAAAGTATAACACCTATTAAGAGTACAACCTTATAGGACCTCAACATCAGAAAACATAGAATTTAAGACTTTAGAATAAGAATCTGATATATACATAATAAAGTAAAAAATTATAGAAAAATAACGATTAATAATATGAGCTTAAGTACTTAGAAATGAGAAAATACAAAATTAAAGGCCACAGAATAATACTAGCAAACTCCCATCTCAGTGAATATCAGGTTAAATGCTTTGGATTCTATCTGTTAAACCCTAGAGTAGAACAGTGAATAGGTCCACTTATAAGCACTTATAACAACCTGTTAGAATATACACTTATTCAATCTGTTTATGTTCTTTTTCCACTTACTGGAATGAATGCTCTAAGCAGACAGGGACTTTGCTTTGATTACTACTATATCCCTAATACTGGAAGTACCTGGCACATGGTATGCTTTCAACAGATGTTTGTTGAATGAAGAAATGAATGACTGAATCCATATTACTAGTGTTCTGACTATTCTTGTTCCAGAAAAAAAAAAAAAAAAAGTTAAAAACACATCAGTGAGGAAGCTATTACCCAATGCTTTGGCGTCTTCAGTTAGCACATGCAACTTTTACTTATATTTCTATAATAGATCTAGAGAAGATAGATGATTTATGAAACTATAACTCCTCTACTGAAAACAAAGAACTGACCAAAACTTTTGGAATGACTTCTGATCATACTAGAGAGACGGAAATTGAAAGCTACCAAAAGTGAAGGGCAAACATGAAGTATTTCACCCTGTACACAGGATCAAAATTATTCTTTTTTTAA
>NW_012152174.1:4723614-4724161 GCF_000956105.1 Propithecus coquereli | reverse complement strand
TGCCCAAACTCTATCAAAACATGGCCAAGCTCTCAATGACCCTATACACACACAAAACTCTTTCCCATTTCAGAAAACATTATTACCATTCATTTACATAAACCAGAAACCTATTGATTACTCTTCATTTCTTTCCTCTTTCTCCCTAACCTCCCTGGCTATCTTCCATCCATAACTTTATTAGTAGGCTACTGTACTTTCAGTTCCTAAAGAAACTTTTTGTTGCCTCGGGGCCTTTGTACATTCAATTGTCCCTGCTAAAATTATGTCCCACTCCCCTCTCAACAGACCTAGTTGCTTCTTTTCTATGAGTCTCAACTTCAATCTTATCCCTTCAGAGATCACCAAACCTAACATAGTTTGCTCTCTGATCATATCAATCTTCTCCTTGTCTGTGTTCTTCATATGACATATTTCAACTAGCAACTACATAATTTGGCTGTTTACCTGTTTTTGTCTCTATATGTCCCCAAAGAGAATGGAAACTCCATGAGGGCAGAGGCTATGTCTGTCTTAATCTTTATCTCCAGTTCTAAATATGCCTGGC
>NW_012152174.1:4722278-4723564 GCF_000956105.1 Propithecus coquereli | reverse complement strand
ATGGGTAGAGATTAATGCTAGAGCTAAGGAGGTCAAGGAACTCTTCCACCAGGAGTGCTTAGGACCTCCTCTTTGCATAGGACCTCCTCTCTGCATAGGACTGTCCTTTTGTTACGCTTTGCTCTCGAGAACTTCATGCAATAAGACAGATTGGAACTCCTCCACATTCTCCCACTCTGCCCCTCACCCATTCCCACAACCTTTAAAAGGCCAAGGAGAAAGCAGGGTGGAACCTGAAAGGGTAGCCAAGGAATAGACTGCTTGAGGCTGTTTGGGTTTCTCAAGTTCTTTTTGTAATGCACAGACCCCTTTGTTCAATCAGTACTTTACATGGAAATACAAAAGGCAAAACAGATCAGTGTAGCTGCTCTGCTAGAAGTAGGACCCAGGGTCCTGTTAAACTCCCCTTACTTGCCCCTCAATCTTCCTACATACTTATATTTAGCAGACACCTAGGACCTCAAAGCACAAATTGACCTTTCACTCAAAGTGAACAAACAAGTAAAGATTCCACACTCTCTTAAAACATACATCTTAGTTGGGATCACTGTGGATTACTTAGGTTGAGACAATGTAGAGATCTCTGGGCACAAATCTCTAGCAATTGATGATGAAACTTTATTCATATCTCCCTTTCTATACTTAGCAGTAGGACTTGTTCATCTTCAGGGAAAACTCTTTCTGTGCCAAAACTTTCATTAGGCATTTTGTGTATGTAATTGCATTCTATTCTTTCAGAATTCTTGTCAGGAAGTCATAGTATTCTCATTTTGCAAAATAGGAAGTTGAAGCCCAGAGAGGTCAAGTAATTTGCCCACAGTCACAAAGTTAATAAGTGAAGGGGTCAGGATTCAAAGCTGATCCCAAACCTCCAAAGTCGATTCCATCACATCACCTCCAAGTTCATAAATGTTACACACGGTTCCTCTATTACCACTTGTATATAAAATCCTCTGGCTAAAAGCCCAAAAAACGTTTTCTCACACACAACTATTAAAAACAGCTTGACCCTTAAGAATTACGATGTAGCTATTTTAGAGTAATACTGTATAACACAGTCATTCTAACAGATCTCTGCGCAATCTGTTTTCTTTCAGTAAAAAATTATTCTCCCCATGCTACTGGAGTAAAAACTGATGTTGCTTTTTTAGACTTCGTGTGCATTATATCCTAATTCTACACCTACATAATTGATGAGATTCTACCCTAGGAGTTAGTGTTACCAGTATGATTAACCCAGAAAGACTGGCTGGAGGTGAAACTGCAATGACTAAAATATGTCTATA
>NW_012152174.1:4721634-4722228 GCF_000956105.1 Propithecus coquereli | reverse complement strand
AAAATTATTCACTAAGGTAAAATAATTATTATTTCCCTTTAGCTTATTCTTTAAGTCAAGACTTCTCTTTTCTTGTTTGAACCTCTAAAGAAGTGGCAAGGAGCCCTAAGAATGGCAGAGAGATTTCTAGAAATTGAGGGGGAAGAATGAGCAGGACAAATTATTAACAATGCCTGAGTCCCTCACTCCAATTTACTCAACAAGAGTTATTCCATTTTTGTCAATATATAAATATATTAGGACTCTGAATACTTGATATATTTTTTAAAGGGTGCTGTATCTAAAATAGTTCACAAATTACTGCTCCAAAGTAGATCTTATAAGGTGCCCTCTATATGATAATCAAACACCGATGGAGACATTTATCATTATCTCTCCAAAAGACTTATATTTCTAAACTTAATCTCACACAACTGACAAAACAGTATACAAACTGTCCTTTCAGACAGCAAGGTGCACACTTGCCACTTTTGTGGCTCATTATAGTGCTGTGTCATCTATAATTTAAAGTCTTTAATCAAAGTTAGTTCAATTAGTAAGTTCAGTTATGGGGAATGATAAATGTACAGAATCCACTCAGCTGGGCTGGGGCTC
>NW_012152174.1:4717391-4720114 GCF_000956105.1 Propithecus coquereli | reverse complement strand
TAAAAATAAAGTACATAATACATACAATAGACAAATTTTGTGTTAATCAACTGTTTATGTTATCAGCAAGGCTTCTGGTCAACAGCAGGCTATTAGTATTAATAGTTAAGTTTGGAGGGACTCAAAGGTTATACTTGGATTTTCGACTCGGAAGAGTCAGCGCCCCTATCCCCTGTGCTGCTCAATGGTAAACTGCACTTGTAACTTTGCCTGGGATTCCCTGTACCCACAACAACTTATAAGAAAAAAGAAGAAAGGAAATTTATTCAGCTCCTAGTATGCACCTGGCACTACAACATTATACATACATTATTTCAGTCAATTCTCAGAACCCTAGTAAGTATTCACATCCTCATTTTAGAAGAGAAAAAGATTAAGAGCCATAGCAGGGAAAAAATTTAAACCAGGTTTGCTGAATCAAAAGCCCATGATCTTTCTACTCAATCAGCAGTTCCCAGACATTTAGATTTCACAGACCAGTACAATACATACATATACATACACACACACACACACACACACACAACTGGTGGACTGTCAACATTTTATTTTCTAAGAAATGACATATTTTTTTCAAAGCCCCACTATTTACCATCAGCATTATTTTATAAAACAAAATGATATTAACATGAAAAACAATAGAAAGACATAATACCAAAATAAGAAACAAGCTTTCGAAACAAAGCCTTATGCTAGTATTTCCACCACAGAACAACACAGGTTCTCCAACAGGCAAGTGAGAATAACTGCACTGAATCACACTATTTCCCATAAGGGAAAAGCAGAACACAGAACCTAGAACATTCTTCTACATACTCTTCCTAATTTCAGTAAAAGGTGACAAGAATGCATGCTGTCTTGACTAAATGTCAAGGATTTTATGAAAGTTTTTATGTCAAGGTTCTGAGGACAAAGAATATTATAGAGGCTTAAAAAATAAGTTAAAGAAGCTTCTGGTATCAATGAATATGTTCATTTTCAATACAGGTATTACTTTGTGTTTTTGCAGATAGCAGTTTCTTCCTTAGGCTTTTCCTTCAAATAAAATATATCTGATGGAATCGAAACAGCTGTTAAAGAGTATAGATCTATTACCTCATACCTAAGAGACTCATCCATCTTCAGTTGCTTTCCTGCCTTTACAGCCTTAACTATCACATTTAATTAAAAAGAGCAAGGATCTCGTCTTCCTCATGTTTTGGTGCAGTATGGGATATTAGGATGGTAAGCTACTATTTGAGGATCAATATACAACGGGTTTAGCTCATTGCCAATGCCAGAACAAATGTTAAATATTAATAAATGAATTTGAGCTAAATTTTCAGAATAAATTTACATTTTTAAAAAATTCATAGTTTGTCATCAAAACGGTAACCAGCAGAAGTCATGATAATTCTGAAACACATAAATCTGAATATTCACTAGTCTCTCCCATATCTCTATTTCTAGTTTCATCTACTTAATAGGCAGAGAATGAGATCGAGGGTCTAGGGAAGGAAGCAAATACACAGAAAATAACTTGTTGTTTCTTGTCCCACTGCCCTTGGACACCAACCTCTAAAATCCATTATCATTTATGAATATCTAGTGTATCAGGCACCACATTAGGTACTTCACTGCCTCCAATCCCTGGCCCATCACTATTTCATCCTGAATCATCCTTAAATGTCTTTTTTTTTTTTTTATCCTTAAATGTCTTAAGAATGAAGTGGTATCACTAGATACCTAAGCTTCTAAATGATCACTTGGAAATGTTCACAGTTTTATGAAATAACATTCAGGTCGACATACTTGACAAATTCTATCTTTTAAGGATCAAACAGTATACTGATTAATCAACCATACTTTACATGGTAAGTTAACAGTATCATGATTGATCTACTACATTTTACTGGTACAGTATACTGACTAATCTTTACATGGTACAGTTATTAAAATCTACATTGTTAAGAGATTTTAAAAATTAAAATAAATACCTGATTTTGTCACTGACTCTCTTCAAGGTCATAATACAATGTTATTGGAACAATCTATTCATATTGTGAAATGAAATGCTAACTGTTAAATTCAAAAGCCACAAGGGAGGATATTGATATATAATCACTAAATGGAAGTTGATTTGCATATGTCTTATTTAGTTGAATTACTTTATATAGACATCTCTAAGTGTTTAAAGCAATTTGAAAAAGGTCCTCTAAAATTATAAATTAAAAAAAAAAAACTTTGTTGTTCATAAACCCGAAAGAAAGTATCTGGACCTACTCCAACTGTCTACACCAAGAAACATTTCCTTTGGCTGATTTTATCCAACTGCCATGGCAACAATTCTTGTCATTGTATTTCAGTGCAAGCAAGGGAGTTTAGTGATTAGATACATTCTGCTTCAGAATTATAAGGTTATTAATGTGACCTTGGGGAAATCATTCTCTCTCTCATAAAACACCCAACTTATAAGAAAATAAGGATTAAAATGTTTCATAGGAGGCAAGAGAGAAAAGTGAAATGCTTAAAATGCACTAGGTCCTGATAAAGTTGTCCTTGACATAAATAATAGCAAAATAAAAACACAAAAGACAACTCTACTAGTTATCTTAATATCTGGCCCTGATTATCATTTATTAACCATGACTAACTATGCTAGTCACTTAGACATCTTGGCTACAGTTTTCTCTTATATGGAAAATAGAAGTATTAATATGCATAGTATATACCATAGTATATAC
>NW_012152174.1:4716675-4717341 GCF_000956105.1 Propithecus coquereli | reverse complement strand
TAAAGAACTATATGGGCCAGGTAGATATGTCTGTGATTTTTCTGCATGTGACTACAGTATTCAGTATATCCATTGGACTTCCAGAAACGAATCCAAGTAAAATATCTCATCTGAGATCCATAAATCTTCTTTCATAATCATTAACGATATTTGTTCCCAAGAGCATGAACTCAGTAATTTACAATTTGGAACTTATGAACAACATAGTTTATTAATCTTAAATAGGAGAATGATTGAAATAATTAAAATCCACACAAAATCTAAAAGTAATTTACATTTGCTTTAAGTTAATACCAGTATGCTCTGCAATGCATAGAAACATGTAATCTCAAAAACATCTTACCCATTTCTGATAAGCACTAATTCTATTCAGGTACAGCCTGCTATCATACCACACATACTTGATACAGTCACAGTGTTATCTCCTTGGCCACCACAAAAGGACTGCTTTGTAAATATCAGCTTTCCAGATAACCCAAAACTAAACATAAAATTTACATTCATACATTCATTCAACAAGTGTTTATTAAATTCTTACTACGCGGCTGGCAGTATGCTAAGTGCAATAAATATATTGGTGAATGAAACAGAAATGGTCTATTTCTTTCAGAAGTAAAGAAACAGCATTCTCTTAGAACACAAAGAAAGTCACAAGTTTAAATTAAA
>NW_012152174.1:4713284-4716625 GCF_000956105.1 Propithecus coquereli | reverse complement strand
AAGAAAACAATTGTTTGCAAGGCGAATGATACCTCATTTACAAAGGACTTTACAAAATGCACATTAATCTTTAAATTATTAATGCAAATTAATCCTTAACTAAAAACTTGGAAAAATTACAAACAAATTTAAAAACATTTGCTTAAAGGCATTAGAGAGGTAAAAAGCAAAGTTAAAACAAAGTAATGGTTTACAGGCCTGAATCTAGGAAAAATGGCAGCCCAAGAAGGTAAATTCAAACTTTGGAGGCATTCCTCCCCTCCCCCTTCGCCAAAATAGATATTCAAATGGCCGATTAAAAAAAAAGGGTAAAGGTAAGTCATCTGATTAGCAATTAAGAGAATAAATATTAAAACCACAATAAAATACCATTAGACACCCAACAAAATAGCTAAAACTAAAAAGACTATTACTATCAAGTTCTAGAAACAGTGTAGGAGTAGGGAAATAGATTTTAATTGTTAATAGAACATGCTGCAAAGTCATACTTCAAAGGTCGTGTCTATAGCAAGGGGTGAAGAATTGAAATCATTTTTGCAATTTACTAAAATATGTATGTGTGGGTGTATATATAAATATGTATGTTTAATTTTAAAGTGGTTGTACAGTTTACACATCCACCAGCAGCGTATAAAAATTGTTATTTTTCTACACAGAACCTGAGATATGTAGTATATAAGGCAATACGGCTACACCAAACAACCAATTTTCAATATAGTTATAACAGCCTTCTATTGGAAGAGGATGCCATCTAGGACTTTTATAGTTAGAGAGGAGAAGCCAATGCCTGGCTTCAAAATTTCAAAGGACAGACTGGCTCTCTTGTTAAGAGCTAATACATCCGGTGACATTAAGTTAAAGCCAGATGCAGAATTGTTTTTGAGACATGCCTCCTTCTTTAGACTTACTGTGGATGTGTCAGATTGCTCTGAGACAATTCTCTTAAGATTGAAGAAGGCCTTTACTTTAGCTTACAGGATTTAGCAGGCATCTCGGTAATTCTTTTATGGGCATTAACAAAGGGTTTTACAGCTACTCCCCTGATTAGATCTATAGTGCCAGGTTATATTGTATTTGGAGAATATTTTCCCAACTCAGAGATTGGAGATGAGAAACAGTTTTATTCTCCAGCCCAGTAGGTCCTGGATCCTCTTTGTTCCTTCTAAATTTTGCTTGTAACTGATCAGTTTTTTCTTCAGCACATCACTTTCTTGTCACATTGCCTTATGGATAGCTAGGAACAACCAGGTAACTTTCAACAGTCTGCCTAGATACTTCAGGCAAATCCAAATGTTTACTAAGTAGATTTTCCATCTTCTAAGTTATACAGACAGCACAATTTTGCCAATTGTTTTATTACTACACATCTCAGGTTCTATTTTTTCAGCCTGCAGTAACAATTTTCTTACATTTTCCAATTTCTGCTAATAGTTTGCTCACCATTTTTCAAGTCCTAGGCCACCATTTGGTTCCAAAGCCAATATCACATACTTTGTTTTTTAAAATTACAACAGTTATCTCACTTGTTGGCGAGATCTTCTGGATAAATTGTCACAGCTTCTATATCGGCACTTGCCGCTTCACCTTACACTTTTATGTTATGGAGACATTCTTTCCTTAAACCTCATGAACTAACCTGTGCTAACTTCTAACTTTTCTTCTGTAGTTTCCTCATCTCTCTCAATCTTCACAGAATTGAAAAGAGTTAGGACCTTGCTCTGGATTAGGCTTTGACTTAAAGGAATATTGTGGCTAGTTTGATCTCCTATCTGGGCCACTAAAGATTTCTTCATATCAGCAATAAGGCTGTTTCCCTCTCTTATTCCTGTGTTCAGTGGAGTAGCACTTTTAATTTCCTGCAAGACCTTTTCCTTTGCATTCACAATTGGGCTGCCTGGCACAAGAGGCCTAGCCTTCAGCCTATTTCAGCTTTTTTTTTTTTAATTTCAGCATATTATGGGAGTACAGATGTTTAGGTTATGTATGTTGCCCTTGTCTCCCCTCTCCCCCCCACGTCCGAGTTTCAAGTGTGCCCATCCCTTGGATGGTGCGCATTGCACTCTTTGTGTATGCAAATACCCGTCCCCTCTCTCTCCTCCCCCCATCTCAGCTTTTAACATGCCTTTCTTACGAAGCTTAATCATTTCTAGCTTTTGATTTAAAATGAGAGCCATGCAACTCTTCCTTTCACTTGAACACTTAGAAGTTACTGTAGCATTATTAATTGGCCTAATTTCTACACTGTTGTGTCTCGGGGAATAGAGAGGCTCAAGGAGGATAGAGAAAGAGAGCAGGGAATAGCTGAGCAATAGAGCAGTCAGAACACACACAACATTTATTACGTTTGCCATCTTACACAGGTGTGGTGTGTGGTGCCCCAAAACAATTACTATAGTAACATCAAAGATTACTGATCACACATCACCATAAGAGATATAATAATAATGTAAAAGTTTGATATACTATGAGAAAAACCACAACGCGACACATAGACATGAAGTAAGTTCATGCTGTTGGAAAAATGGCACTAACAGACTTGCTGGATGCAGGGCTGCCACAAACCTTCAATTTGTAAAGAATGCAGTATCCGCAACGCGCAATAAAGTGACGTTCAATACAATGAGGTATACCTGTACAATGAAATATTTAGCCTTAAAAAGGAAGGAAATTCTGACCTATGCTATAAAAAAACTTGTCAATATTTTTAAATATCTTCTTTCTTTTTGCTTATTTTTAATTGAGAGCATTGCTAAACAATTTTGCTTGACCAAGTGACAATCTTAAGTAATTTTTTAATTAAGTTCAATTTACTGAAACTTCTTTCCCAGAACATCACTGTTACTGGTAATATTAAAAAAAAAAATCTCAAAGTCACTTATACATTTGGGTAAGATTGCACTAAGCATATTTCATGATCCAGTTCTAGAAGATCCAAACAGCATACTGATTTTATATTATTATCATTGACAGTGTATGTTGCATAAAAGGTAACATTTTTTAGGACTTAAATAGCATGAATATTTAAGAACCAAGTCAGTGTCTGCTTTTTGTAGATAGATGTATTCATAGAAAGCAACTCTCCATTAAAAATTCAAAAATCTGAAGATACTTCATTTAATTTTTCATATGTCCATTACAAATGTGAAATTGGGATGTCTATAATCTTCCTAATTTCTATTTGATAAACACTTTTCCCATAATCATGAAATGACTTGTACATTTCTAATTTCTCTACTTTTTATTTTCAAATTAAGGAAGTATAATTCATATCTCTTTGTAAAGTTTTATATTCATCAAACATTCAAAGTTATAGTCTCATTTTTTATAAGGAATACACTTTC
>NW_012152174.1:4702273-4713069 GCF_000956105.1 Propithecus coquereli | reverse complement strand
ATATAAAAGAACCATATAACTACCAATACACTCAGCTCAAGGCTACATGCAAAACAGATTATAATTAAAGATCCAATAAATTTAAAAATACCAATGTAAAAACAAGAGAATATTCACAAATTCAAAAGAGAGTCCATTGTATTAAGATTTCCTCACATGAAGATTCTAATAGAAAATGTTAACAAATTACAGTAGGCTTTTATTAGTGTTTCTAAGTGAGTCATTTCCTCCAAAATGTTCTGACAGTACCTCTTCTTTGATTTAATATTTCTAAATACAGCAAGTTTTCTTCAAATGTTCAAGACATCACATATATTCTAGTACTCTTAAAATGGACATTATTTCTAAAGAAGTTGACAATTGCTGAGTGGCTCACCCAAATTCACTCAAAAAGTAACAGAATTGGAGCCAGGAGCAGTGGCATATGTAGATGCAGCTACTCAAGAGGCTAAGGCTGGAGGATCGCTGAGCTCAGGAATTTGAGACCAGACTGAACAACACAGTGAGACACTCCACTACCACCACCACTATCACATCCTGGTCTCCTAAAAAAAAAAAAGTAACAGAATTGGATACAACTTTTGCCTGAATGGTTACTGAGCATTCTTTCCTGATTTTTACTTAGTATGCTTTTCTGATTTGAGTTCTGATTAAATTCTTAATGAAAAGGTTACTAGAACCAAAGAACAAAGTTCAGAAAATCCTTTTAACAGACCTAACATTCCCTTAAATATTTTCTTCCAATGCCATCAAATAGCCATAAAATTTATCCTAAGATATTAGAGATACTATTAAAAAATAGAAGGAATTATCTTATGGCTTCCACTTTAACGGCTAGTTTCACTTTTGTCAAAGCTCACATTTGTAAGCTTTGGCCTTACAAAGAGCTGGGCATTTTAATTCTCCAGCCCTGACCTGGAAAGACCTCTTCAAGGAATGAAGATATCAATGAACGGAACTGTGCTGTAATAGACACTTTTACATTTGCTATCATATTTAATTCTCAGAAAAACCTTATGAGGTAGCTATTATTATCCCAATTTTCAGATCAGAATATAAGTCTCAATCAGATAAGTAACGTGCTTGAGATTCTCCAGCTACTTCCTAGGTGGCAGAGAGAGTGATTCCAAACCCTGTGCTGTTCTTGCTACCGATGCCACCGTAAGTCCTTCACCTTATTCTTTATTATCTGTCAAAATATATTACAGAGTTTTTTTGAGTTGGATGGTAGAGATCACTTAACTTAAACCCTTTATTTTGTACATGAATGCACTAAGATAAGAGAGGTAAAATGCTTTGTCTCAGGACAACCAGCTATTTAGTAACAAAGTCTAAGCCCTTTCTAAGCACTCTCTACATTATTATTAACATGAAGAAAAAAGAAACCACAAATAGTAATCTTCAGCTAGACCTTTTTAAATATAATAAATTAGATGTTACAGTTCTTCTTAAAAATGTTAGGACCTTAATTTGTTAAGATAATTTATTTCTTTAACTTCTTCTTGTACTAATGAATGTAATATGTTTTAATGTTCTAAAATGAAGAAAAATTAATGGATAATTAATGATACTAATATAAATAAAGGTAAACCCCTACTGTCTGAAGCATATAAATAAAGCCTACAAGAGTGGAAACCATGGGAGACAGTCATACCTGAAACTAAATCTAATAAAAATAATTTGGCTGAAAACAATAGAATCTGACTCAATATATTTGGAGAGTAAAAAACAATTGCGTAACCATTAGAATTCTTCAAATTAGATACTCATTAAGTCAATACACTCACATCTTTCCCTTTGTCAATTTAAAAATCAGCACCTACCACCTATACTATCTCATCCTTTCTGTATTTCACTAGGACACACAGGATGTCTGTTTATCTGCAAAATTTTCACAAGAATATACTTATCTAGCAAATACAGAATACCAATAAGTTTATATTTAAGAACCTTTTGCTCTCCTAACACACTCTGATGCTACAAACCGATAGGGGTCTGGTAATAGGTAGGAGACTTTCTTTTTTTTTTTTCCATGAGATCAATTGTGAGGCTTTCTTAATGAACACAGCAATACCTTTAAATTCTAAGAAATGAGAGAGAACCTGAAGATTCTGATGGCATCAATAAGTAAAACATAAGAAGGACAAAGCACAAATAACGCAAGTCATCAGGTAATACAATAGGGTAACTTGATATTTAATTTATGTGAATTTAACTATGATTCACCTGTATGAATTCAACCAGAAACTTTGCAACAAGAAATAGAATAAATAATGCAGCAATTAAGTCCACAATTTGCCCCAAATAAGAGTAAGCCCTGGAGTGAGTGTGAGATGGAAGATGTGAATCTGCTGTTTCCTCAGTCAATGCGTGACAAGGTCTCATTTGTTTCCAGGGTCTCATATGTGCCAAAGATGGTTCCAGTGTTAAAAGACACACACATGTATTCTAGATGCTTAACTAAAGAAATGGCAAACTGTTCCAACAAACTGCTGAAGAACAACAATATGGCTTCATGGACTTATTTAGAAGTATCACGCTGGGATCCAATGTAGTACTTTCCTAAGGGACCTCCCCTCCCTCTCAAGAACAGTGTTGTCCCTACGACATTATCACCTTCTGCACTGAACTCAGACCCTGAATCCCATCCCTCCATAAAATAAGATTCCACTGTATGTTTCAAAAAAAAAAAAAAAAGGCCATTACTCTTTTTAAAATTAATGTGTAAAAAGAAAAAGAACTTTTATGGTAGAGGCTGGCAAAGTTGAGGATTAGGGAAAACTATCTGAGACTAATAAAGGCGGTCTTTTATGTAAATTTGGTCCAACTTGCTATTAATGTATGAATCACTTAATGCATATTAATCAGTTATATACTAAGTCTTACCTAAACTATCTGAGAATTTTTATATCAAAGCTTCAAAAATTACCCAAAGCTACTAGAAACCCAAAATTCCCTAAAAGGTATATTGGAGGTGAAAAGCAGCCAGGTGAAAATAGATCATGTTTGCCCTCTGTCAATTAACACAATTGACTGGTGGAGACACATTGGTCTGGAAATGTTTATACTTTTATGCCAGTCACTGCTGTTAACTTTTCAGGTCACTAACAATAAGCTACCAAGTATAACTTTCAAGCTCTACATCCCACCAGCAAATATACAGTGGGAGAGAGAGAATTAGGTTTAAAAAAAAAACAGGAACAAAATATTTCACAATTTCTACTTCTTTCCATTTCTGAGTGAAATTATGCTTCCCAAGCCTAACTCACACCCTGGCACTGAAAGAAAATGATAACGTTTATACTCTACACTGCTGCTAACTAACAAGCAAGTTTGAGGCCAGGTGACGGGCTGGGAACTCCAGTTCCCCCCAGATACTACCTGGCTGCCCCAAGGGCTTACGAGGCCAATCAATATCTCAGCTGACCTCCCGCCTACTTGTACTTTAGTTGAGTGGCTGGCTATTCTCTAGAAAAATTCAGTTACATACTGTATTTTACTCCCCCAAATTCTCTGATTCTTTAGTACTGTAAGTATTCATACCCAGAAAGCCCCACCAGAAAATAGCAAGAACAATTCTCAATCTAATCCTTTATCAAGATCATTCTCTTATCTTTAAACTTGGCAAATGGAAATACGTCGCCTACCCTCAGGAGAGTTTCATGGCTATCAAAACAAAATATTTAGCATTTTCTGAGAATAGAGTTTACTGGACAAGCCAAGGACCTCACTTAAGACAGGTGGCAGAGTAATTCCTATGAAAGCACAGTGGCTACGTTACTAAATTGTAAATTATTTTCAACCCTTCTAAGCCAATAAAAGAAGTGATTCACTGCTTATTAATTTCAAAGGTCCAATAAGAGAAAACATAAAAGCACATAGAATAATACTTGGCATATATTAATTGGTCAATGGATGTTATGTATTACCATTATCTCCTTGATCATTTAAATGTGGTAGTATCAGATATAGTGGTTACTGTTTGTGCCCTGAATCTACCCAGACGCTTAGCTTTGATCAGTACCATCCACCCAGGCTGACTAGAATTCAAGGTAGCAGCCTTTACTCACAGGAGAAACCATGAGGCAACTCAGTCATCTAAAAATTTTATATAATATTATGAAGAAATTAGATGTCCCTTCAGCCTCCAAATAAGGCCTGACTCACACTAACTGAGGCAAGGCAATTTATGAGTTTACTTCTTGACATAAAACTTTTTCATGCATATAATTTTTTTTTAGGAATTACTATTAATGAGGCCCCATTTTAATTTGTATTTTTAAACTTGTTCTATATCTTAACCTATAGAATCTGTCTCCATCTCCAAACATTACCACTCTTAAAAAAGATACAGACAAAATATATAGGATTAGGTAGCACTATTTTATTCATAAAGGGCATGTGTACCCTCAAAGAGAAATATAAATATGATACTATGTGGCAGCAGTCTTATTATTAAATAGTCATTACCATGCTGACCTAAAATACCTGAGTGGGTGACTATTACATAACTTTTAAGTAACTGGAAACAAAATAACTACTTGCAAAGCTAAGATATCTATAAATTATTGTGCTCACCTGTCTATAGCAAGAAAGATTTGATAAATTTAAATGGTGCAATAAAACTACTTTTGGCTTCTAATTTTCATATTTTCTTGTACTTTAGGATCACATGAGGTCAATACACATTACGATTAGTCAAAAAGTATAGAAAATATCCAAATAAAAATGGGGATGAAATTTTGACCATCATTCACATGAGGCAGAAGACTTTTTGGTTTCTCATTTTAAAATAAGACCAATGCTGTAACTAGCAGCATATTTTTATTCAACAATTTCTTCTCTTATTTTAGCACTGACAAATAATATCATTTTCCTCCTCTCTTAACAAAAAAGAATGACCACTATACGCCTGCCTCAATGGAGTGTTTTGAGACCCAATATTTTTAAAGAGTTTTGAGCCCTGTAGCTGAAAGCTACTAAGTAAATACGAAGTATTATAATTGAAGATGGTAATATAAAAGCAAAAATGGCTTAATATAATAGAAAATTACATTTATAGTTGGCACATTGCCATACCACCCTTGTGGATTTCTTCTTTCAGAGCTCATATTCCATGAAAAGTCACTGTGGGTGAAAAAAAGAAATCCCATAAAGAGTTCATGTAGCCTACAATACAACATTAGTAATTAAGGAAGTGGTATTCTTCCTCTATATTCATCTGGGAATCATTTTCACTAATTAGGAGAAAAGGAAGAGTGATTTGTTAAAAATGATGGCTACGTAAAACTCAATCTCAATTCTAATACCTAGGTTACAAAGCAGAATATTGTACCACTGAACAATTTTTTTTTCAAAGAGCGAACTATTATACAAGTCATCAAGGCAGTATTTAACTATTCTTTTAGATAATATATTCCAACATAACATATTCCTAAAAAAATATTTTCCAGATTAATTTATGTTTCTAACATAATAGTAAACTAAAGCATTACAAATTCAAATTCAATTATAATAACATAAACATTAGGTGCTTAGGTGCCTACTATGTAAAAGCCACTGTAATAGGCATTTCACAGACATTATTTCATTTCACTCTATAAATAACACTATGAGGCAAGTATTACTACCTACATTTTCAAATTGGGAAATTTGCTACCGAAAGATTCAGATTCTTGCCCACAGTCTAAGAATTTAAACTCAGCCTTCTTACTTCAAGTCCGATGTTCCCTCTATTATGTCAGAACAGGTTTGTGTCTGGCTGTGCCAATAATCAACTGACAAATCATTTAACCTCATTGGGCCTAAGTTTTCTCATCAGTAAACTTAGAGGGTTGATGTATTTCTAAGAGGGGTGTGTGTGTGTGTGTGTGTGTGTGTGTGTCTTTATAAAATTTACCATTTTAGTCATTCTAAAGTGTACAATTTGGTGGCTTCCAAGACAATCACCATGTTGTATAACCATCACCGCTATCTAACTCTGGAACATTTTCATCACCCACAAAAACCCCATACCATTAAGGGCTCACTCGCCATTCTTCCCTTCTCCTAGGCCCTGGCAAGTGATAACCTGTTTTCTATTTCTTTGGATTTGCCTAATCTGAACATTTTACATCAATGGAATCATACAATGTGTGACATTTGTGTCTGGCTTCTTTTAACTTAGCATAATATTTTCAAGGTTTATCCACATTATAGCACATATATCAGTACTTCACTCCCTTTTATGACCAATAATACTCCATTTTATGTATATACCACAATTTCTTTATCAATTGATGGATACTTGGGTTTGCTATGGTCTGAATGTGTCCCCCAAAATTCTTATGTTCAAATGTAATTGCCAACAGAATAGTACTACGAGGTAGGGACTTGAGGAGGCGATTAAGTTATGAGAGCAAGGCCCTGATAAAAGCTTGAAGGAATGGGTTCACTCTCTCCTGCTCTTCTGTCACGTGTGGACACAGCAAGATAGCCCTCGCCAGACACCAAATGTCGGCACCTTAATCTTGGACCTTTTGGCCTCCAAAATTATGAACCTTATGAATTACCCAGTCTCAGGTATTTTGTTGTAGCAACACAAATAGACTGAAACAGGGTTGTTTCTAGCTTTTGGCTACTATGAGTAGTGCTATTATCAATATCCATGTACATGTTCACATTTGAGTCCTTGTTTTTAATTCTTTTGGGTATATACCTAGGAGTGGAATTGCAGGGAGGGTCATATGGTAATTCTATGCTTAAATTTTTGAGGAACCATCAAACTGTTTTCCACAGCAGCTGTACCATTTTGCATTTCCGCCAGCAATGTATGAGGGTCCCAATTTCTCCGCATCCTCACCAACACATTTTCCTTTTTAAAAAAAAATTACAGACATCCTAGTGCATGGGAAATGCTACCTCATTGTGGTTTTAATTTGCATTTGTATATATGTGTATGTATATATATGTATACATATATATATGCCACAATTGCTTTATGCATTCATCCATTGGTAGATATGTAGGTTGTTTTCATAAGGCTACAACAACCATGGGGGCACAGATATCTATCTCTCTAAGATACTGGTTTCATTTCCCTTCCAGCAGGGGATTTCTGGGTCATATGGTAGTTCATAAAAAAATTCCAACACACACATAAATACAAACACACATTGGAATATTATTTAGCCTTTAAAAAGAAGTTATTGCCATTTGCAACAACATAGAAGAAACTGGAGGACATTTGCTAGGTAAAATAAGACAGATGCAGAAAAAAAAAAAAATACTGCACGATCTCACTTACATGTAGAACCTAAAAAAAGCCTAATATGTAGAAACAGAGAGTAGAATGGTAGTTACCAGTGGCAGGGAGAGGGAGGAAACAGGGTGAAGCAGGTCAAAGAGTACAAACTTAAAGTCACATAGGACAAATAAGTCTAGAGATTTAATGTGTAGCACAAGGACTATAGTTAATAATATTATATTGTATACTGAAAAATTGCTAAGAGAATATATTTTAGGTGCTTTAATCACAAAAAAAGGTAACTATGGAAGGTGATGGGTAGGTCAATTTGCTTACTGTAGTAATCACTTTACTATGTATATTTATACCAAAACAGCATGTTGTACACCTCAAATATATAAGATAAAAAAAAGCCATCCAGCAGTGTTAAACATTTGAGAGGATGTCTTTTTTCATATTTAAATTATGTCCCAACAATTGGATCATCTTGTTTGTATGCATAACTAAGGGTTAGAAAGTATTCTTTAGTGTGATTTATGCTAATATGGGATATAATATGGGATACATTACAAAAAATACAACATTTGGAAAATTCAGATGTGTTTATCGTAATAGCTCAGAAAAATCTGAAGGTCCTTCCAAAATCAGTCAACACTGATATGATCTTTAAGAAGATCAAAATATTTTAAATATCTATAACAAAATTCATGATTTGAATAGCAAACATACTTTTCTCTTACTGAGAAATCTGTCCTAAATAGATCTGAGATTGTGTTTTCTTTTTAAGTCATATAGTCTATTTGTTCATAAGACATAAACATCAATACTACATAGCCCTTACAATAAGATTCATTAATAAATGCAGCCTCTGTTGAACTGACATCATATATGACTTTACTTGCTACATAAAAGTAAACAGCCTCTCTCACTGACTAAAAGGGTAAAATTGTTTCAATTTAATCAAATAAAAGGAAAACAAGAAAATTAAATTTGTAATCTATATAACTATAATCTTATAAAGAAAAAGAACAACAACATCTTGCATTTTAGAATAGGTTTCAACACCTTGAAACATATAGGCCTTTTATAGGATCAACTGCTAATTATTAAATAAGCAAAATGTTACAGTTTCCTACTGATAAATACGGCACAGGACTCAGGTAAAATTGCCTGGTTTCAAATACTAGCTCTACTGTTTACTAATTGTATAACCTAGGAAAATTATTTAATCTCTCTGTCCTTCCATTTCTCCATCTATAGATAAAATAAGGAAAATAATAAGAATTCATATTTGGAAGAGATGTTTTAAATATTAAAGGAGGTAATACCATGTCTAGTACAGAGCAAATTCTAAAAAAGGCCCCTTTTTCTCACACTAAATACAACGGTCACACATTTTGGAAATAAGAACGAAGATCTCTAACTCAGAAAACTACTATCAAAAGTTCTAAATTCAGTGAAAATCATTATCACCTGTCCATAAAGAACCTGCTACAATCTGGCTATAACCTAATTTATCATAAAGAAATCAATACACGTAACAGAATGTAACAAAAAAGTCAACAGTGTAGCAGGCTTTTTACTAAATTTCATTTTGGCAAATAATCATATATAAATTAAAGCTTAATCATGATTTCATTTATTTGTCCTATACCTATCTGATTAATAGGCATTAATTTTGTTTATGGGAACAAAAGAACTCTATTGTTATATACGGATTAGAAATGTAAACACTTAGCACTTCCCACAACTACTGACATCAAAAATTATTTTGAATGTTATTTCAAGTAACACTGAATGCCAGAAAAAGTTAGGTAAGCAAAGCACTCTACTGCCCCCTAATGAAATAAACTTTTTAAAAAACCAGAGAACAGGAAAATAATCTTACTTTGCTAAATGCAGTAGCCAAACACTGAGACAATTAAATGAAAACAACTACAATATATATCAAAATACTGTAGGAAAGCTACAATCACCCAGCTTTCATGATAAAATTAGTAGCAAAACAGGAAAGCCTTGAGACAAAAATGTTCTAAGAGAAAGGAGACCACAGTCAAACAACGTTATCTAGTGTGATAGCAATTAAAACTTCACTGCAGGCTACATTTTTCATGTGTATGTTGGAAGGGAAAAAGAAGAACAAGAGCTCCTTAGAAACCACACTCTTTGGTGAATTACAGTTAAGTTTTCAGTTCAACAGCTCAAAAGTAAACATCATCAAAATATTTTCCCCCAATTTACACTGACTCTAATCCTCTCAGATGTATTTTAATGTATGTATATATTCAGGATTACGATCCTGTAAAATACACATTTAAAAGAATTTTACCTAATGCATCCTGTTATAAACCAACACCAATTTGATAAGTATGACACCTTTGTACTTTATGGTAGTTTATATTATAAACTAAGCAGTGATAACTTTTAATCTTCCTTTTAATAAAAGCTCTCCCTTCCTTTAACAAACTTAGTTTTTAAAACATACTCCATACCCCTACTCCTTTTACTTAATATTCCAACCTGTCAAGAATTCCTGAAATCTCATTTCAAAACAGAGCAAATATTTGGCAGAAAAGTTTATGGTCCTTAATAACAGGAGTTATATAAAAATTAACATCAAGGAACCAGATGAATTAAGAGTAAAAAGAAAAGAATATCAAATCATAAAAACAGGGAGAATGTAAATAAAAGGAAAAGAAATAAATCCAAGCAGCAGTTCACTGAGGCAAGTAAGTACAGTAGTTAACTGTGCCTTTATAGCTAGGGCACATCACATCACTTGGAGGGCATGTTTTTGCCCAGGTTGACAGTGGTTCTATACTTCATTAGGTGTCCACTGTTTGGAAGATATAAGAAATAGGGGCCAAATCCTCCCAATGCCATAGGATAGAAAGGCAATGCAGAGACAAAAGTCATTTAAGTCTGTATACAAGGTGAAAAAGAAATATCCTTTATATTTGTGTGCTGTTGCTCTTCTTCCGAGCATCTGTTAATGAAAATAATACTCTAGCTCTGCATGTTAAAAGGCTAACCAACAAGTGTGTGTGTATTTATTCAAAATTTCAAAATAGCAACACACATAAAAACATAAATGTACTCAAGCCCATATCTCAGATGAGTTGGATTTCACATCTATATTGACTTCCTGAATAATATAAATTAAAACATGGCTGTTTTACCAGAAGGATTACTCTTTCATTCCTACTGCCTAAAAATATAACAGACATATAGACATATTTTAAAGTTGCAAAGAAGCTAAGAGGACTTAAGAAACCAAAAATCACACACTGTCAAAGTCATGATGGTTAAAGCATATCCAATATATGGTTGAAATAGTATCCTTCCAACCTATAAAAAGCTTTTAGCTACTCAGACTTAGCATACAGTAGTCATCAGAAAAAAAACAAGATGTATAACTACTTGGAGTATGCATATATGTATATTTGCATTTTTACTCATGGAATAGTCTAGTGAGTTCCAGATCATTATCCTAAACCTAAAGGAATGCCTTCCCCAGTTCATGGGAGATAAAAAAAGGACTTTCTACACTTTCCTTCTCCTACTTACCAAT
>NW_012152174.1:4697444-4701038 GCF_000956105.1 Propithecus coquereli | reverse complement strand
CCAAAGTAAGAAAAATTATTCCATAGCAACTCTCTGATCTTTGGTAATCATGTTCAAGTGGTTCTGAAATTAATACTAAAGGAGAAATCACCATGTGGTATAAAACTAACCCAAAATCGTATTTTGCAAGATCTGGGATTTAAACCATGTCCACACACTACACACACACAAATACAATTCAGGTCACCATCATATTATTCCAGACACTGGCTAGACAACAAACAATACTCCCTCTATCATATGTATGCAGCTTAAAACACAAAATACCCAGGAATATCCAGAAATATTTAAAACATTAAAATCATAATTTTATATTGTCTGCAATTTTTTCATTGCAGAATTTAAAAGAAGACATTATGAAATGTTCTAGTAAGAAAGGTACCTTGCAAGATAAGCTATTTCTTCAGATAAATAACAGTGATATTTAAATGTGACATCAAAATCTGTCACAAATAAAGATCTATCAATTTATTAATCCTTTTTTAATTTTAACTGAAATATGTTTAGATTTTAAATCCAGAGAGCAAAGACCCTGCTAACAATAAAACGTAACAAACAAAATGCATCATTGCAACAGGATACCATTATTTACCTTAGAATCTTCATTGCTCACTCCTAGTTGTAACACAGCTTGAGGAGATTTTAGTTTTGCTTGAGCAGAGTGAGCCATTTGAAGGTTAAGCTGCCATCCGACAGTCTCTAGCTATAAAAGACAAATGCAGATTGGAATCAGATGGTACAGAAGGAAGAAAATGGTCAACTTTAAGCAAATCTCCACTCAACAGGAATGAACAAAGATAGCCAGGGCTTCATGGAATGTCAGTTCCAGGGCTCCTTTAACCTGCATACTCTGCAAATTCTCCCTTTGGGCTCATTAGATTGGCCTCTTGCCATGCCTGTCAAATTCAACAGTAAAAGTGATCTTTAAATACATTCTATTCTAAAAATAAAAATTATAAGACTAAGCAATGAAATATACTAAAAGAGCCAGTGGTTTTTAAATAGTAAATTACTATTTTAAAACAGTATTTTTTAAAACCAATGAATTTTTAATTACAAATTTCAACTAGTAAATAGCATAAATTGTTGAAAAGCATTTTAATGATTTCCCATTATCTTTCAAAAATCTTTGCATTAGGTACTATACAAGTAGACTTGCTTTTTTTTTTTTTTTTTAATTTATAGGGAAACTGAAGCACCTACATGGTAAAAGGTTCACACCTTTAGACACAGTTAGTGAGAATGGAATAGAACCAGGCAAAGAATTGATTATCTGCTAGTCAGCAGGTGTTATCCAATAGACTATCACACTTACCAAATTACTCTAACTTACTATGGTTCCCAGTTACGACAGAAACTAATTAGAGCATGTCCTTTGAATTTATTCATTAACACAACAGCAAAATTTAATCAGGTAAGACAAAAATAGTAAAGAAAGAGTAAGGCAGTGTACATTTTTAAAAATATTAAGCAGCACAAATGTGACTTTATTGAACTTGACAGCCTACTGGTGCTTCCAACCTCAGGAGTATGAATATAAGATTTTAGATTTAATTTCCTGTAAATCTCAAGTATCAATATTTAGAGATGTTTTGTGAAATGCAATTGTCATATGTCTCTGACAACCTGACCCTGATAATGCATTTAGTAAAACTACCTTAGCTATACTGGGTAAGAATGGCAGCCTCACAACAATTTTTACTTGACCAGAATGCTAATCACTTAACTTGAAAGACTGTTCAACAACTAGAATCACAGCAGTGACTCAAAGCCAAGTTGGAAAGAGAGCAATGAAAGTATTATCTATTCGAGAGAGGATGTGATGAGAAAATAAAGATACAGTTCTTTCTTTCTGACACTGATCCTTTTAGAGGTTATGGGTAAAAGGGGGGAAGATACTGTAGAGACATAATCTATAATACCTAACAAGTAAAAAATCAATTTAACAGTGCATGTTATAATAAGTAAGGATCCTTGATGTACTCATCTTCAACACTGATTATAGTAAGCATAGTATTTGATACCATCCTGCTACTATTTTCAAAAGTCACATGTAATAGATCCGCCAATAAAACAGGAATAAATATGTTGTAGCCACACTCATGTATCCAAAGCATTCTGACGCATGTCATATCTTAACTGAAAAGCACCTTCTAGGTATTCATGTGGACCTGTACAACACTACACTGACATTACTTAAGTGATCCTATCTCTGTCCTTTAGGCACTTAACTGATGGAGACAAGTATTGAGTGATTACATTAAAATGCAAACCCCATTGTGGTGAAGCCTTGACATTAACTAATGTGTGCTCAGGCACTACCTGGAGGTGGTGCAGGGAAATTAAAAACAGCCCTGAACGTGAAGCTTATGCTACATGGTTCATGCTCACACTATCACTCACTAACTATGCAACCGTGGCTAAGTCACAATCTTTCAAGATCTCAATTTCCTCATATAAAATGGAAATAAATCTATCTGAACTATCTTCTTTTCTGAGTTACTGATAATACCAAATAAGAAAATGCATATTCAAAGTGTTCTGGAAACTGCAAAGTATTATAAATATAAGGCATTTTGGTCACCTAATTATTTCTATAGTATCTTTCAAATATTTTCCAAAATTACCACCCAGTTCAGACCCTTATTGCCCATCTCTTCCCAGACTGCCACAGTCTTCTACGAGGGCGGCCTGCGTCCTATCGAATCCAATCCCCTCATTCCATTTCCCTTCTTAAAATTCTCCAATAGCTCCGCATGGTCAGTAGTAGGGAGGACAACCTAGAAACTAGAGATTACTAGGCACTTCTGTGTGTTTGTTACTGTGCCAGACTGCCACAGTCTTCTACGAGGGCGGCCTGCGTCCTATTGAATCCAATCCCCTCATTCCATTTCCCTTCTTAAAATTCTCCAATAGCTCCTTACTACCCACAAAATAAAATCCAAACTGTTCTTAGAATACAAATCCCTTAGGATGTAATGCCTAACTATCTTTCTAGTCCTATGTTCTACTACACCTTACTAATTATCTATAATTTAGCCACATTGAACCAAACGTCATTCCTAGAACACACTATGCTATTTCACAAGTCTATTGTTTTGCTCCAGTATCACCTCCTGGTTTCCCTTTCCTCTGTAGTTTGCCACTCTGTTCCGTCAGCACTGTGTATCCTTCTCTCTTAGCATTCAGATCAGTATACTGCAATAATTTGCCTGCCTGTCTATTTCCTCAGAGTAAACTGTAATCTCCATTAGGAGAAGGCTGGGGTCTCATTCACCTTTAGATCCCTGTGACCTACAACAACCTCTGATGGAGTCAATACTGAAAGATTCTTCTCAAACAAATGATCAATCACATAATATATATGAGCTTTCAAGAGGGAGTATTTACATGAAAATGAATGTCAGAAAGGGAAAAAAGTTATTTCCACTTAGATATGGCTTTGTAGAAGGCAAGATTGTAACTTACAGAGCTGGCACGTGGTTGATTCTTTACACACACACACACACACACACACACACACACACACCTCACACAATAAATTTTGGTATCTGCAGACCAAAGCACGTCCAGAAATCCTTTTTATAATTAGTG
>NW_012152174.1:4654290-4696954 GCF_000956105.1 Propithecus coquereli | reverse complement strand
TCAAGTTAAGAACTCCTAGATTAGAGTTTCTCTGATCTCAACTAACAATGAGAATGACTGATATAACAAATGTCCAGGAGACAGAGAAGCAGGGCCATCAAATTCATAAAGTATATTCTCAGACCCTGGATAACAGAAAACTAGTAAGTGGATATGTATGTATGTCACTACTTGTTCTACTTTATTTTCTTAAAGCTATCATAATATATATAGTATTTATTTGTTTGATGACTATCACCTACAATTCTAAGCTCCTTGACAACAGACGTTTTCGTCCTTTTTCTCAGTGCTGTATCATAATATATTAACATATAGTATTTATTTGTTTGGTGACTATCACCTATGATTCTAAGCTCCTTGAGAACAGAGGTTTTTAACCTTTTTCTCAGTACTGTATCCAGAGCACTTAGAATAATACCCGGCATATAGTAGGCATTCTGTATCTTACCTGTTGAATTGAATTCGTATGAATCAGAGTATGCACAAGGAAAGGCAATTTTTAAGAATTGTGACTAAAAAGTATTTGTGGGTTGACTTTCTTAATTTCCAGAGCCTTTTCTATTGACTTTTGTGATTTAAAAATATTTGTCCTTTGCCTATATGACAGAACAATAAAAAAGTAAAAAAAAAATTTCTTAGCTCATACGTGGGAATATGCACATACAAACACCCACACAAGGTTTTACAGAAAATAATCAGTATTTGGAAACCTTAAATGAAAAGGGAGATAACTAGTATTATAAAAGAATACTTACTAGTTACAGAAAGCAGTAAGAAAAACAAAACAAAACTCTCTTTTCAGTGAAACTGGAAGACAAAGAAAACTAATACCACTGTGAGATAGATACTCTTACTATCCCTTTATAGATTAAAAATGTAAAAGAAATACAAACAATTGGTGAATCAGGGTAAAAAATATACGATTCCTACATCATTATAACAACTTTTCTCTAAGTTTGAAATTACATAAAAATCAAAATTTACAAGAAATTTATTCAAGTAAGAATTATCAGTGGATACTAAAACAAAGTGGGGAGAGGTGGATGTGGAGTTGGATGTTTACATAGTCACAAAGTATCTACCCACAACTGTTTTTAATTTGCAAAAGAAAAAAGTAATTATACAGTGGAGAAAACAAACACCACCACCTTACCAAAGAGATCAAAATTAACACCACCAAAATGTGACAGATGGACATCGAGTATCTTGAGGTGTGATATTCTGCAAAGACTACAACATCACTTAAATAGTATTCTAACTCAAAAATCCTTACCTGAATTAGATGATAAAGAAACAACAGAAGAATTAAAATTAAGGAATACCCTATAAAATAAGTGGCATGTATACTTCAGAAATATCAATGTCCTAAAAGACAAAGAAAAGCCAAGGAAGGAAGGAATTCCTTACACTGCTTAGAATGTATTATTATATTATTTGCCAGGTCTATAATAGGCATTGATGATATAAATATGAACAAAACACAGTTCCTTTGCTAAAGTGAAAGTCTCACAGTATACCTCTGAGACTTGTAACCAAGAAACAAACAAGATAGTCATTAATATTTTAATAACGTTGAAACAAAAAATCTAGTGTGGAGTTTTACCTTAAGTTAGATAAATTACATTCGCTTCTATTTAAAATAAAATTCTGTGTACATCATACATTTGTACAATAAAATACCAAGATTTAAATGTAACTTGTTTTATTATTTCATATTCAAATTTAAGTCCAAGGGTCCTTGTATCTTAGTTAACATCCTAGGTTTAAATTGCCACCAAAATACAATAAAACAGAAAAATAAGCCATTAATATTTTTCAAAGTTTTAAACCCACGCCAAAACTATGGGTTAATATGGTAGTTCTCAGGCATCTCACTCACATTACTTCTTACCTGAGAATGTTACTAAAATGTCATTTCAAAATATAATGACTTCATTCTCCCTATAATTTCCATGTAACAACTTCAAAATAATCTCAAATTCTCATAATTGCTCTGTAAACCACAATATTAAGCACACCCAAAACTAGCCAAAATTATAATATTAACTCTTTAAAACTGAAAATGTGAGTTTATCACCTAAATTATAAAAACAGTAGCATTAAAGATTTTTAGACCATGTTCCACAGTAAGAAATACTTTTTATGTTGCAAACCATTACACATACACAAAAGTTTCACAGAACAATTTTTACCCAGAGCAGTGTTCTCTGATAATCTCTATTATTTTCTTTTTTAAAATAGTATTTCAGAATCTTCTAAATTTATTTCATTACCCACGACTAAACCACTAATAGGTCAGGTCATCTACAGTTTGAAAAACACTGCTCAGAAATAATGAACGAGTTTTAGAAACTATGTGTATGCGTATGCATGAAAGTTATTTTTTATTATATCATAAAAACATAATGTTAGAGCCATAACTGCCAAAATTGAAAATACCATCTAAGTTCTGTTGTTATAATCCACCATTCACTTTATAACTGGCAAATAACATAAGCAGAAATTCTATTAATACATATGTATGGCTCCTTACAGAAGCTACAGGCATACCACACAGATATTGTCTGTTTGGTTCTAGACCACCACAATAAAGCAAGTATCACAATACAATGAGTCACATGAATTTTTTGGTTTCTCAGTGCATATAAAAGGGAGAGACTTAAACACCCCACTCACAGCCCTACACAGACCATCAAGATAGAAAATCAACAAAGAAACACTAGATGTATTGGACTTTAGACTAAATAGACATAATAGACATTTATAGAACGTTCTAACCAAAACTGCAAAATATGCATTCTTTTCATCAGCACATGAAACATTCTCCAAGATAGACCATATGTTAGGCCACAAAACTCGCCTCAATAAATTTTTAAAAATTGAAATCATATCAAGTATCTTCTCAGACCACAGCAGAATAAAACTAGAAATCAATACCAAGAGGAATTCTCAAAATTATAAAAATTAAGCATGTTCCTGAATAATCTTTGGGTCAATGATGAAATTAAGATGGAAAGTAAAATATTTTTTGAATGAATGAAAATAGATACACAACAAACCAAAACTTGGATATAGCAAAAGCAGTGCCAGGAAGGAAGTTAATAGCATTAAATGTCTACATCAAAAAAACAGAAAGATCTGGAAGCCAGGCATGGTAACTCACATCTGTAATCCCAGCATTTTGGTAGGCTGAGGTGGGAGTATCACTTGAGGCCAGGAGTTCAAGACCAGCCTGAACAACATAGCAAGACCTATCTCTACCAAAAACAAAAAGAATAGATTAACAACCTAATGGTTCACCTCAAAGAACTAGAAAAACAAGAACCAAACCCAGAGCTAACAGAAGAAAAAAAATAACCAAGAGCAGAGCAAAACTAAATGAAACTGAAAAAAAAAAAAAGCAAAGGACCAAAGAAATGAAAACATGGTTCTTTGAAAAGATAAACAAAATTGATAACCCATAGCTAGACTAACCAAAAAAAGAAGAAAGAAGGTCTAAATAAACATAATCCAGAAATAAAAACAGGAGACATTGCAACTGATATCACAGAAAGACAAAAGATCATCAGAGACTACTCTGTACAACTATATACTCACAAACTAGAAAACCTAGAGGAAATGGATAAGTTCCTGGAAATATACAACCTCCCATAACTGAAGCAGCTCATCACTGCTACCGCCTACAAACAACTAGCAACTGAGAAAATCGCCAGAGTAAGGATATCTAGTACCAAGGCATCCATTCAGAACCTAGATCACCATCAAAGCACCCACAAGCAAAGCCAAAAATTCTTACCCAACATATGCTACAGACACTCCTATACAAGTGAAGGGGGAGGGGAACCCCATCTAAACAAAAGAAAATCCAAAAATAAGAAGTGATAGCTGCCCCATATGGGAAGGAATCAGCAAAAGAACTCTGCAAGTATGAAAAACCACAGAGAAAGGACACCCCCAAAAGGGAACACCATCTCTCTAGCAATGGATACCAACAAAACTGAAAATACTGAAATGACAAATAAAGAATTCCAAATATGGGTTGTATGGAATCTCAATGAAATCCAGGAAAAAAATGGAAAACCCAAAAGAAACCAGAAAAACAATTCAGGAAATGAATGAAAAATTCACTAAAGAGATCACCATATTAACAAAAAAAACCCAATAGAAACCAGAAAAAAAATTCAGGAAATGAATGAAAAATTCACTAAAGAGATCACCATATTAACAAAAAAAACCCAATAGAACTTTTGGAAATGAAAAATTTATTTAAGGAAATACAAAACACAGTATAAAGTTTTAATAGACTAGACCAGGCAGAAGATAGAATATCCAAGGTTGAAGACAACTTTTTGAATGAACTTAGATAAAAATACAGAACAGATAACTAAGAGGAATGAACAAAGCCTACAAGAAGTATGGGATTATATAAAAATGGCTAAATATAAGAATCATAGGCATCCCTGAGGGTAAAGAAGAAAACACATAAGGGCTGGAAAATCTATTTGAGGGAATAATCGAGGAAAACTTCTCTGGTCTTGTTAGAGATTTAGACACGCAGGTATAAAAAGCTCAACAAACACCTGGGAGATTCACTGCAAAGAGGCAATCACAAAGACACATAGTCATCAGACTGGCCAAAGTCAACATGAAGGAGGAACTCCTGTAAGCTATGAGGTGAAAACATCAAGTAACTTACAAAGGAAAACCCATCAGGCTAACTGCAGACTTCTTAACTGAGGCCTTACAAGCCAGAAGGCACAGGGGCCCCATTTTCAGTTGTCTTAAACAGAAAAACTGCCAGCCTAGAATTTTGTATCCTCCAAAACTAAGTTTCATATATGAAGGAGAAATAAAGATTTTTCCTGACAGGAAAACACTGAAGAAATCTGTCAAGATCAGACCTGCCCTACAGGAAATACTCAGAACTGCATTATACATGGATAAGCACAATAGAAACCAACCAATGTAAAACTACACAATATCTAAAGCTCAGAGCTCATATAAAACAATAGCATAAGATGCAAAACAAAGCAATAAGGTACTAACCAAAAGGATGAACAGAACAGCATCATACATATGAATTCTATCAATCAACATGAAAAGTCTGAATGCCCTACTCAAGATACATAGGGTGGCTGAATGGCTGAAAAAAAAAAAAAAAAAACAAAGAAAAAACCCAATTATCTGCTATCTTGAGGAAACACATCTAACCCACAAAGACTCATATAGACACAAGGTAAGGGGATGGAAAAAAATATTCCATGCAAACAGAAACCAACAGAAAGCAGGAGTAGCCATTCTTATATCAGATAAAATTGACTTTAAATCAACAATATTAAAGAAAGACAAGGATGGTCATTACCTGATGGTAAAGGGAGCAATTCAACAAGAAGACATAACCATCCTAAATATTTATACACATAACCAGAGTCATAAAGCAAACCCTACTAGATCTAAGCAAAGAGATAAACAGCAGCATTGTAATTGCCAAGGACTTCAACATCCCAGTGACAGAACTGGACATATCATCAAAGCAGAAAATAAATAAACACAGGACTTCAACAGGACTCTAGAACAAACGGGCCTAACAGACATTTACAGAACATTTTACCCAAAAGCTACTGAATATACATTCTTCTCATCAGCACACGGAACATTCTCCAACACTGATCATCTCTTAGGCCACAAAACATGGCTCAATGAATTCAAAAAACAGAAATCACACCATGTATCTTCTCAGACCACAGTGGAATAAAACTGGAAATCAACTCCAAGAGAAACACTCCATTCTACACAAAGTCATGGAAATGAAACAACCTGTGGCTGAACCATTATTGGGTCCCTAAGGAAACTGATATGGAAATCAAAAGATCCTCAAACTGAACTACAAAGGGGACATATCAAAATCTACAGGATTCAGCAAAAGCAGACCTAAGGGGAAAATTCAGAGCCTTAAATGCCTACATCAAAAAGACAGAAAGATCGCAAATCGACAATATAATGACAAGAAGAAAACAGAAAAGGAAGAGCAAACCAAACCCAAAGCCAGCAGAAGAAAAACAAATAACTAAGGTCAGAGCAGAACTAAACGAAATGGAAAATAAGAAAGCAATACAAAGGATCAATGAAACAAAAACTTGGTTCTTTGAAAAGATAAACAAAACTGATAGACTTCTTGCTAGATTAACCAGGAATAGAAGAGAAAGGACCCAAAGCTCAATCAGAAATGAAAAAGGAGATATTATAACTGACACCATGGAAATACAAAACATCATCCATGAATACTACGAAAATCTCTATGCACATAAACTAGAAAACGTAAAGGAAATGGACAAATTCCTGTAAACAAACAACCTCACAAGTCTCAAGCAAGAAGAAATAGAGTTCCTGAACAGATCAGTAAAGAGCAACAAGATTGAAGCAGTAATAAAAAAAATTCCAACAAAAAGAAGCCACGAACCGAATGGATACACAGCCAAATTTTACCAGACCTACAAAGAAGAGCTGCTACCAATATGACAAAAATTATTCCATAACATCGAAAAGGAAGGAATCCTCCCCAACGCATTCCATAAAGCCAGTGTCGCCTTGATACCAAAGCCAGGTAAGGACACAAGAAAAAAAGAAAACTATAGACCAATATCCCTTATGAATATAGATGCAAAAATCCTCAATAAAATATTAGCAAACCGAATTCAACAGCACATCAAAAAAATAATCCAACGTGACCAAGCAGGCTTCATCCCAGAAATGCATGGATGGTTCAATGAATGGAATGATTCACCACATAAATAGAAGCAAAAACAAAGACCATGTGATCATCTAAATAGATGCAGAAAATGCATTCAACAAAATCCAGCACCCTATCATGATAAAAACCCATAACAAACTAGGCATGGAAAGAACATATCTCAAAATTATAAAAGCCACATATGACAGACCCATAGCCAACATCATATTGAATGGAGAAAAGTTGAAAGCATTCCCACTAAGAACTGGAACAAGACTATGGTGCCCACTCTCACCACTTCTATTCAATATAGTACTAGAAGTCCTAGCTAGAGCAATCAGGCAAGAGAAAGAAATAAAGGGCATCCAAATCAAGAAAGAGGAGGTCAAACAAAAACCCAAAGACTCCAAGAGACTCCTGGAATTGATACATAATTTCAGCAAAGTCTCAGGTTACAAAATCAATGTATACAAATAAGTAGCATTCATATATAGCAGTAACAGTCAAGTTGAGAGTCAAATCAAAGACTCAATACCATTCACAATAGCTTCAAAGAAAATAAAATACCTAAGAATATACTTAACCAAGGAGAAGAAAGATCTCTACAAAGAGAACTACAAAACACTGACAAAAGAAATCACAGATGACACAAGTGGAAAAACATCATGCTCATGGATTGGTGGAATCAATATTGCTAAAATGTCCATACTACCCAAAGCAATTTACAGATTCAATGCAATCCCCATCAAAATACAAACATCGTACTTCACAGCTCTAGAAAAAATAATTCTACACCTCGTTTGGAACCAAAAAAGAACCTGAATAGCCAAAGCAATCTTAAGCAAAAAGAACAAATCTGGAGGCATCACATTACCAGACTTCTAACTACACTACAAGGCTATAAGTAACCAAAATAGCTTAATGTTTGCACAAAAATAGAGACATAGCCAATGGAACAGAACAGAGAACACAGATATAAAACCATCTACATACAGCCAACTGATCTTTGACAAAGCAGTCGACAATATACTCTGGGGAAAAAAAAGCCCGACTCAATAAATTGTGGTGGGAAAATTGGATAGCCACATGTATAAGAATGAATCAGGACCCCTACCTCTAACCACTCACAAAAATTAATTCAAGATGGATAAAAGAGTTAGATCTAAAGTGTGAAACCAAAAGAATTTCTAGAGGAAAATTTTGGAAAAACTCTTCTAGATATTGGCCTAGGCAAAGAATTTACGAAGACCCCAATGGCAATCACAGCAACAACAAAAATAAATAAATAGGACTTGATTAAGTTAAAAAGCTTATGCACAGCTTAGGAAATAATCAGCAGAGCAAATACATGACCTAAGAATGGGAGAAAATATTCACAAGCCACACATTCAATAAAAATCTAATATCCAGAATCTACAAAGAATTCAAGCAAATCAGCAAGAAAAAAACAACCCCATTTCAAAGTGAGCAAAAGACATGACTTCAAGAGAAGTCAGACAAATGGCCAAAAAACATGTTAAAAAAATGCTCAATGTCACTAATCATCAGGGAAATGCAAATCAAAACCACAGTGAGATATCACATAACTCCAGTGAGAATGGCTTTTATTACAAAATCCAAAAACAATAGACTGGCATGGATGCAGATAAAAAAGAACACTTATACACTTTTGGTGGGACTGCAAATTAGTACCTCTATGGAAAACATTATGGAGATTCCTCAAAGAAGTAAAAGTAGACCTACC
Organism: Propithecus coquereli; assembly: GCF_000956105.1. NCBI lineage: Eukaryota > Metazoa > Chordata > Mammalia > Primates > Indriidae > Propithecus > Propithecus coquereli. Next base: position 4,688,480 of record NW_012152174.1, on the reverse strand, counting down.
ATTTGACCCAGCAACCCCATTACTGGGTATCTATCCAAAGGAAAAGAAATCATTTTATCGAAAAGACACCTGCACGTGAATGTTTATTGCCACACAATTCACAATTGCAAAGATGTGGAATCAGCCTAAGTGCCCAACAATTCATGAGTGGATTAACAAAATGTGGTATATGTATACTATGGAATACGACACAACCATTAAGAAGGATAAATTAAGGCCTTTTGCAACAAATTAGATGGAACTGTAGACCATTATCCTAAGTGAAGTATCTAAAGAATGGAAAAACAAACACCACATGTACTCACTATTAAACTGGAACTAACCAGTGAGCACACATGTGCACAGAGGGAAGGAAAACTCAGTAGAAATCAAGCAAGGGAAGGAAGGGATGGGCAAAAAACCTACCTAACATATACAATGAACGCTATCTGTGTGATGGGCATGCTTATAACCCTAATTCAAGCATAACAAAAACAATCCATGTAACCAAAAACATTTGTACCCCCATAATATTTTGAAATAATTTTTTTAAAGGCTTAGGCTTAATTTCTGGTGCTTTATGTTGTGGTTTCTGCAATACCCTAACAGACAAGGCAGCAGTCTACAGATGCTTCAAGATGTGTACTTATTGCAATCTCTTCATGAATGCCTCCTCTTAGAACTCACTGGGTCTAAAAGCATCCCCAGCTGGTTGGTTTTATTAGCATTAATGGCTCCTGTCTCTGTGAGTAGTTTCAAAGCTTTCACTTAGAAAGGATCTCAGAGAACATGGCTAATAAGTCTTTTTCTTTTCCAGAATCTCATCCACAACAATCCCAACAAGCTCTTATTATGTCCATGTGGGAAAAACTCCAGTGATGGTGAACTTGCTACTTTCCACACAGCCCTTTCCACACGATCTTGAAAAGAGATCATGGCCTGATCATAGGCCATGATATGAGGCTTTGGCATAAAATCCAGAGGTTTGATACTATCAGAGCATGGAGCTCAAACTCTGATGGAAAACACCACCTGAGACCCACCCAGAAGAGCAGATCTCTCTCACCCAACCTGCCACATGGCACCAGGATGTCCCAGCAGCTACCACTGCTGAGAATGCCCAACCTAAATGGGGGTGAAGTGAGACCCCATGGAGGTGCCAGTGTGGCATACTCTGGTTTTCACCATTATCTGTGGCAGGAAGAAGGCTGGGCTGTGGGAAGACACGTGCGCCAACCACACTGGAAAGATGATACCGCCTAGGGCAGCTGTTCTCCAACCTAATGGTCTCAAGATCCTGCTATACTACTAAAAACTACTGTATACCCTACAGAGCTTTCCTGAGTTATAGCTACCAAAATTAAAAATTAAAACTTAATATGTTCTTAAATATTTATTTGGTAATTTATTTTAAAATAATAAAAATAAACCCATTCTATTTTCTAAATGAAAACTAAAATAAATAAAATAACAGATTGAGAGTAACTTTACCTTTGTCTAAAATAAAGAAGTTTCCATTCTTTCCATCTTACTGTATGGAGATTTATTTCCTCAGGCAATATGGACTCGCCAAAGGAAACAGGATAACATGACCAACGTTTTATTGGAAACAACATTCTATATACCAGAGCATGATACTGTAGCACAGATAATCACACCTCAATTTTTACCTAATTTTCTTTGGCAAGAAAATACTACAGAATAAAAAGAAGGTACTTATAATCAGCTAAAATAGGTTCGTTAATTAAATGAGCAAAATTTTAAACAATCTGTCATTTGGAGGTCCTCCAGGAGATTCCAAGTGTTATTCCTCATTTTTAAGCTGACAGCACCCAACTTACAGAGCTGCATTTTAAAAATCTAGTTGTTTGGAAGTTAGAACAAATTTGCAAACAGAATAATATTATAAATGATGATTATATCACTAAATAATTTAATAGAAGGAATGTAAGTAGTTCCCTACTTTTGTATATAATAATAGATTCCTAACCAGAAGATTGTCTAAGATTCAAAAAATAATAAAGGAGGTTCCACCACCCCTAACCTCCAGGGCTAAAAACAAATTACACCATGGCAACAAGACAAATCTTCAATTTCTAGCATTTTATATATGTGGTTTTCTTAAATATTATATACATATATATCAGCCTGAAAACACCAAGTATCAAATTTGAGAAAAAGCCTGGTGTTTTCGGGATACTAATGATTCATACCTCTATGTTAACTGCATTATTTATGAAACGTATACTTATCAATAGAATCAGACTTTCATCTTAGTTTTCTATTCATTTTAATAAATGATGGCAAAATGATATAAAGATTACATCAATCATCACTGCAGTGTAAAGTGGGCAATGCTATCAAAGCTTAACTTTTAACTGTAAGAAATAGAGAAGGCTATATTTCCAAATGTCCATTAGTCACCTGATGAATGTAAGTCTGTGTTTAGCACTCTAAAAGAATTATAGTGGTACTGATGGAGAATATATGAAAATAAATATTAGTACAGAAGTCAAGAACCACTTCTGTAAATAAACTCACCCTCAGTCTGAGGCCTCTACCTCTTTTACCTTTGGAAGAAATGAAGGTATTTGGATAAAGGTGCTACCCTGTCCATCAAGGGACTTAAAAGAGTGAGAGAGGGAGGGGAAGATGGTAGACCAGGAGGCTGCGTGTGCGCCACTCTCAAGGAAGGGATAGAAAATTGCAGGCAGATGCCTACCTACAGATGACTCGTCCGGGAAAGAACATTGTAAAACCCCCATAAAGCGATGTGGGACACAGAGAGTGAAGGAGAAGGTGACAGGGCGATTAAATAAGACATCAGTAAATACCATGCTCGTGAAGTTGAAGGTTCAATTGATAAAATGTAAAATGTCTCCCTAAAGTGATCTACAGATTTAGGGAAACGCCAATTAAATTCCCAGCAGGCATTCTGTAAAACTAGAAACTGACAAGCTCATTCTAAAATTTAAATAGAAATGCAGATGACCTAAAAGAGCCAAAGCAATTTAAAAAAATTGGAGGAGTTACACCACCTTACTTAGAGCAATCAAGACAACTGGCATTGGCAAAAGGATAGACATATAGACCAATCAGTTAATTTCTTACAAAGGTGCCAAGGTAAATGATGTTGGAACAACTGGAAATCTGTATTAAAAAAATGATCATCACCTACCTCACGCCAAACACAAAAATTAACTCAAAATGCATCACAGAATGAAATGTAAGCTCTAAAACTATCAAACTTCTACACAAAAGAAAATTTTTTTGATCTTGTGATAGGGAGAAATTTTAGATAGGCCATTAAAAGCATAAACCACAAAAGAAAAAAAAGAATAAAGTAGAATTCATCAAAATTAAAAAAATTCTATTCTTTAAAAGTCATTATTGAGGAAAAGAAAAGTCGCATCATAGACTGATAAAATATTCACAGTACATATATCTGACAATGGACTTGCATACAAAATATACAAAGAATTCTTACCACTCAGTAATAATAAAACAAAGAAATTTATACCAAAATGGGCAAAAATGTGAAAGGTAATTCACAAAAGAAGACATACAAGTGGCCAGTAAAATACATAAAAAGATGTTAAACATCTTTAGTTATAAGGAAAATGCAAATGAAAAATGAAAATGATGACATACCACTATATACTCATTAGAATGGCTAAAATGAAAAAGAGTGGCAAAACCAAGTGCTGGCCAGGATGTAGAGCAATTGCAGGTTAGAGTGTAAAATGGTATAAACCACTTTTGAAAATTGTTTGGCTATTTCTTATAAAGTTAAACCTACACCTACCCTATAACGCAGCCAATTCACTCCTAAGTATTTACCCAAGAGAAATGAAAATACATACCATACAAAAACATATACATAATAGCAGATTCATTCATAGTAGCCAAAACCTAAAAATAGCTCAAATTTCCATCAACAGGTGAAAGAATAAACAAATTGTAGTATATCCACATAATAGAATACTATTCTCTAATAAAAAAGAACTACGAATACATGTAACAAAATGGATCAATCCTAAAATCATTACATTGAGTGGACAAAGCCAGACACAAAAAAGCATATCTGTAGGATTCTGTTTATATAAAATTCTAGAAAATGCCATCTGTAGTGACAGAATGCAAATGAGTGGTTGCCTGAAGCCAGGTTAGAGGACGCGGGGATGCAAAGAGGCATGAGGAAAGTTTGAGGGTAATGAAAATGCTCTGTATCTTCATTACAGTGGTGATCTCAAGGGCGTACATCTATTCAAATTCATGGAACTATACAATTTAAAAGGTTACAGTTTATATTATGCAAATTATAACTTTAAAAAATTAATTTTTAAAGATACAATATATTAAATGCTGTACCAAAAGAATGTATAGATGAAATAAAAGAACATCTTTAGCTGCCGACTATCAATCATTCTGCCATCTTCTAGTCCTTGGCAAGAACAGGATGCAATAAGCCACCAAGGACCAACCCACACTACTGCTTGCCTACCAGAGAAAGAACCCACTACTGTGACCACTGTAAGTAAACAAAGACAACGTCAGGATCTCAGAGATGACTGGTATGCAATATGATACCTACATTACACAGATGTGTGTATATTATAATATTTTATATAGATGCAAAAAATTTCTTGAATTTATATTAGAGTTATCCAGGACCCTAGTGATTGCCTACCACAACAATATATACTGCACAAATCTTCAACAGGGCTAACTGTTAGGCAGTCTCCAGAGGACATGAGGAATCTGTTGCCCTCTGCAAAAATCCAAAAGTGACTAAGTCAATGCCCTCCATTTGGCACTCTGTCCTTTTAATTTTGCTACTGCATCAAATCATAATAAAGCTTCAAATGCTTTCTTACAAACACCACAACTTACGGATACTGCCTAACCAATATTCTCAAGTTTGGACAACACATAAGTCAGCTTAGTCTTACTGCTAGGGTGACTTAATTATACCACTTGACCCACAGGCTTGGCCAAAGTACGTAATCATGAGATTGGTCTTCATATCCAAGTTGTAAGGAGTTGAGGGGAAACATCAATAACTTATCTTTCAAACTGTCACCTCTTCATACCAAGAATATATGAAAATAATAGTACAATTCTGACAACATTGAAGTGTCATTGAACAAATGCTCTCACAATTGGCACATTCTGAAAATATACATCAACTCTATTTAGCAAGTGCACATCTTTGAATACTATGACATCAGAGTAATTCTGCTAACAGCACAGTTCCTTGGCATTAAGAAAATCTTTACTCATTTTGTTAATGGTCTGGTTTCAGCCAATTACTTATGAAGCACAGAATATATTTCTGTTACAAATAAGACTGATTAAGGGTCTCTTAGATCTAAAGCTCTTTAAATTGATTGCTGTATCAACAGCTAAGTCCATTACGTTTTTTCCTGGAGAATTTCCATCTGTTTCAAACTAAAGCAATTCTTGCTATGTTCCCACTTCTAAAGAGGAAAAATTTTAAATGACTGAAATCAAGTATTCCAGCAAAATTCAAGAGCCATAAAATAAATGAACCACAAAAAGTACTACCAAAATGAAAACACAAAAGAACATTCAGAAATACAAACTACAATTCATTCCTTCCTCTCTTTACTGTTCGTTTCTCTACCAGTAAATAGAAATATCCCTCTTTATAAAAAAACAGAATACACTGAATTTCAAAATAGCACAATTTATAAAGCAAGGATATTGTACATTTATTAATTCAACAACTATTTATTTGGTCTCCACTATCTCCCAAAGGCCATTAAAGTAGTGAAAATAGAGCAGTGAGCCAAACAGACAAAAATTCCTACCCTTGTGGAGCTTATATTCTAGTGGTAAAGAGAGAAAATAAAAAACTAAACAGGTAAAATATATAGTGAGATAAAAATAAATATTATGGGTAAAAATTAGATAAAAAAAGTGCCTTAGAGGTGGAGGTACTTTTAACTATGACATTTAGAGAAAGACTCATTGATAAATGTCACATTTAAACAAAGATCTGGCCAGGCACAGTGGCTCACGCGTGTAGTCTTAGCAACTCAGGAGGCTGAGGCAGGAGGATCACTTGAGACCAGGAGTTTGAGACCAGCTTGGGCAACATAGTAAGATCTCGTCTCCAAAAAAATAAAATAAAGATCTGAAGAAGCTAAAAAAGCCAGCCCTATGGACATCCAGGAGAAGAACTTCTGAGGTAAATAGATTAGAAGTATTCGGAGTGAGCCAGATGGAAGATTTAAGAAGTGAAAGTCAACAAGCTATGTAGTGGGCCAAGGGGAATATAGATCATGTAGGTCCTTAAAGAGTTGTAAGGACTCTGACTTCTATCATAAGCAATATAGAAAGACATTAGTGGGTGTGAGACAAAGGAGGGATAAAACAAGACTTACAGTTTAAAAGAACCACTTTCGGAGTTGCTGATCGAGTAACAGGTGGGAAGTACTTTATATCGCTCTAAGCTCCAAGATAAAAATGATAATCTCTAGACAAAATATTTTTAAAAAACAACAATATGAAGGCATTTAAGAATGACCAAAAGTAGGCAAAAGTTAAAGGGAATTCAACTTTTAAAAGAAGGGAATCATCACAATACACACAGGAGGACTGTAGATGGCACATTGAATAACAGGTTTTAATGAATAAATTGCTCTGGAAACAGAAAACAAAAACAAAAAAAAGAAGAGAATAACATAAGGAGAGAGATTCACATATATATGACTTTTCCCAATCCACGTAGCATGAGGTGGCTAAAACTCAAATAGAAAACCTCAGACTTTTTGGTTTGTGGGGTGAGCAATGCCATTATTGGATATTTACACAAGGGAAATAAACACTTGTTCATAAAATGACTTGTACACAAATGCTCATAGGAATCTGGTACGTAATAACCAGAATCTGGAAACAATCTAGACGTTCATGAACAGAAACACAGATAAACAAATAGTGATATTTTCATATAATACAATACCACTCAACAATAAAAGAATTAGTGACACATGTAATAATATGAATGAATCTAGAAAAAATATGTTGAGGTACGTTAGTCAGACACAAATTATATGAGTCCATTTATATTAACTCCAAGAGCAAACAAAAGTAACATATGGTGACAGAAATCAGAAATTGAGGATGAGGGTACAGGGAATTGACTGATACTAGGCACTTCGCAGGTGATAAAAATTTTCTATATCCTGCTCTCTATATTTTGTTATAGAACGACATATGACTTATATTTTCTTTAGTCATGTATTTCATATAATTAAATGGGTATATATAATTCCTGAAACCCATCAAACTGAACACTTAAAATCTACATTTTACTACAGGTAAATTACATTTCAATAAAAAGTAGTAAATAAAAATACATAGCAACATTTAAACCTCATAACCACTTACATTCAGTTAATTCAAGCACATAGAAAAACTATGCCTTTCACATGGTAACATGCCAACAATCAAAGTAACAAAAGAGGTGGAGATTTGAGTTGTTATGTGGATACAATTACAACCTTTTTTATACTTTTCCTATAAATAAAAACAATAATGTTAAGAAGCATTGAAATCTTGAAGAAGTTCTCATATATATATTCACAGTTATATATTGTGTTTCAAGATTTAGCTGTGTAAGTATGCTTTTTCTGTCCTCTTTATAATAAAGCCATTCATCCACTCTTGGAATTCCAAAAGAAATGAAATAAGATTAAAGAAAATAATAAAATATCAATTTCTAATTTATTACTCCATATAAAAGACAGATATTTAATAATTAATGAAACCATTAGTTGCTATACTTAACAATAAAGTAAATTTTACTATGGCTTAAAGGGGATTTTTTTTAATGGTATAAGGACAGTATTGCCTTAGGAATATTGGCCATCCTTTTTTTTTTTTTTTTTGAGACATGGTCTCACTCTGTTGCCCAGGTTACAGTGACCATCCATTTTTAAATGTAGGTTTCTCAAGAGCCTGTGAGAAGATACAAAAATTTACAATATAATGAAATAAGTTTATATTATGAAAAAATTTGCCATGTAATTGGTAAAGTTAAGAATACTCTTAACAGGAGAAAATCACATTAAACACATTTTGAACATTCAAAACAGATAAAACTGTCAAATTTATATTTTAAAACTCCCTAACAAAAATTTAAGCACATGTTAAGAAAAGGAGTCAATGAATGTATCCTTTAAAGAGCAAGCTACTCAGAAGTGCTTAAAATGTGACTTCCATATATGTCTCATAATCTTATTTGTACAAATATTTTGGAAAATATATACAAAAGAACTCAGGGCTTTTCCTTAAGCTCTCTCCTAGAAAAAAGATATATTGATGTCAAAAATATTTGGCATATCAGTTTTTATATTTAATATAGTAGGAATACATGTAAAAGAACTCTAAACAGAATTACAGAATTAAAATTAAACATAATATTTAATTTCTGTCTGAAAGGAGAGTCATAATTTAATAAATGTTATGACCACACAAGCATTAAAATAAAAATCAAACAGAAAACCCTATTAGAAGAACTCTGCTGAGAATCAACATTAAAAAAAGAGGAAAGAATACAAATTCTAATAAGTAGTGGTGACATTTCAGTCTCAAGTACCCAAAGAGGTTAAGATAAAGTGTTAAAAAGTGAGATAGGATAAAATTTAAAAGTCCTTTCAATCACATCGTACAAAAAGTTATCATTAAGATTATTTTTCATTCTGCCTCTCTCACTTAGATCTAAATAATAAAAGACAAAAAGGTATTTTTCAACTAATGTTTGACAAGGATGCCAAGAATACACAATGGGAAAAGGATGGTCTCTTCAATAAATGGTGCTGGGAAAACTGAATATTCACACACAAAATAATGAAACTGGACCCTTATCTTACACCATATACAAAAATTAACTTAAAATGGATTATATGTAAGACTTGAAACTGTAAAACTCCTAGAAGGAAACACAGAGAAAAAGGTCCTTGACATTGGCCTCAGCCATGATTTTTTTGATATGACACCAAAAGCATATGATTTTTTAGATATAACGGAGGTAACAAAAACAAAAATAAACAAGTAGAACTATATCAAACTAAAAAGCTTCTGCACAGCTAAGGAAATATCGATAGAATGAAAAGGCAACATACGGAATGTGAGAATATATAGGTTAAGCATCCCTAATCCAAAAATTCAAAATCCAAAATGCTCCAAAATCTGAAACTTTTTGAGCTCTGACATGATGCCACAGGGGAAAATTTCACAACTGACTTTATGTGATGGGTCATAGACAAAACTTTATTTCATGCATAAAATTATTAAAATTATTGTATAAAATTACTTTCAGGCTACAAATACAAGGTATATATAAAACATAAGTAATTTTCATGTTTAGACTTGAGTCTCATCCCCAAGACATCTCATTATGTATATGCGAATATCCTAAAATCCAAAAATATTCAAAATCCAAAACACTTTTGGGTCCCAAGCATTTCAGATATGTGATAATCAACCTGTATTTGCAAACTACATATTTGATAAGGGGTCAATATCCAAAATATATACGGGACTCACAAACTCAATAACACACACAAAAAAATAACTTGTTTAAAAATGGGCAAAGGATCTAATGAACATTTTTCCGAAACAGACATAAAAATGGCCAACAGATATATGAAAAAGTGCTCAATATCACTAATCATCAGGAAAATGCAAATCAAAACCACAATGAGGTATCATTTCACATCTGTTAGAATGACTATTACCAAAAAGATAAGAGATATCAAGTGTAAGCAAAAGTATAGAGAAAAAAGGAATCCTTGTACACTATTGCTAGGAATGTAAATTGGTATAGCCATTATGGAAAACAGATGGAGGTTCCTCAAAACATGAAAAATAGAACTACCATGCAATCCAGCAATCCTACTTCTTGGTATATATCCAAAGGAAATGAAATCAGTATTTTGAAGAGATATCTGTACCCCCATGCTCACCATAGCATTATTCACAATGGCCAAGATATGGAAAACAGCCTAAATGTCTGTCAATGGATGAATAAAGAAAATGTGATAAATCTATATAATGGAATATTATTCATTCTTCAAAAAGGAAAAACTGCCATTTGTAAGAAGATAGATGAACCTGGAGCACATGATGTTAAGTGAAATAAGCTAGTCACAAAAAGACAAATACTGTATGATCTCACTTTTACATGGATTCTAAAAAGTCAAACTCATAGAAGCAGCTGTCAGGTGCTGGAGCATGAAGGAAATGGGGAGATGCTGGTCAAAGGATACAAAACTTTCAGTTATAAGATTGAGTAAGTTCTGTGAATCTAACGTATAGCATAGAGACTATAATTAATAATACTGCATTATTTACTTAAAATTTACTAACAGAGTAGATCTTAAATGTACACACACACACACACACACACACACACACACCCCAAAAAAAGGGGGGGGTAACTATGTGTGGTGATAGACATGTTGATCAATTTGATTGGGGTAATCATTACAAAATATATACAAATACCAAATCATCACATTGTACAACTTGAATACATACAATTTTTATTTGTCAATTATACTTCATTAATTAAAAAAGCAGTGTTTTTAAAAATTGAATTAATAAAAATAAATACTTTTAAAATTATTATTTAATTGAATCTTACTCTCTTTGAATTTCAAATTAGTCTTTCCTCAGTATCTGTGGGGGATTGGTTCCAGGAGCCCCCTCAGACACTAAAGTCTCTCATATAGGATGGCATAGTATTTGCATATAACCTATGCACATCCTCCCATATACCTGAAATCATCTCCAGATTATTTATAATACCCAAAACAATGCCAACACATCGCTTCACTTACATGAATTCGACACAGTACTCAGCAAGCAGCAAATTCAAATTCTGTTTTTTGGAACTTTTTGGAATTTTTTGTTTTCTAAATATTTTTGATCTACAGCTGGTTGAATCCATGGATGGCCCCATGGATGCGGAATCCACACATAAAGAGGACAGACTGTATCACCCACATGCATTCCACTGCAAGCATCACACCGCCAATTTCGACGGGTAAGCCCCTATGTTACCCTAAACCAACAGTTAAAGTACACTTTTTTCATCATATAAGTCAGTGTCAGTTACCATTTAAGTGGCATGATCTAATTTCATACATGGCTATTTTAGCCACCATATCCTAAACTGTTATCAGAGTGAACAAGGAAGATAGCATTATAGCTGCCAGAGGTAACATGATATAAAAGGAACAAATCTTAAGAGATAGATCTGATTCTCATCTCAGCTACATCATAGACCACCTGGGATAACATGGTATCGTTATTTACACTATTATCTAAAGTTTTATTTTCCTACTTTTCAAAGATGTAAAACACCCACACAACTATATATATATCACTGCATAATGCCTGACACAGAAAAATTTTGCAGCTAACATCTATGCAGTAATATAGTATAATGGCTTAAGAGTGTAACTATTAATGTCAAATCTCAACTCTGCCACTTACTTAGCTGCACAACCACGAGCAAGATATTTAATCTCTCTAAGCCTCAATTTTACAAATACGTGTATAAACTAGAACAATTAATGAATGCGTTTTGTAAGATATAAAGCACTTAGGCCCACAATAAACACAATAAACATTTGCTATAATTATATTATCTTAATTAAGCATTTAAGACTTTAAAGGAATGTATTAGCTATCGTATGATATATGCAGAATTAGCAAAAGATAATTTCCAGCATTTTCAATGAGCCGATATACAATTAATCAGGTCCTTCTAACTTCTTTTTTGCATATTTTATATGACAGCTGATTAAACCATTTCTTAAACAGATGCTTACATAATGCAACTATTGGGGAAAAAATATTAAACAATCATCCAGAAGACTTACTACTGGAAGCAGAGGAAAAAAAATATTAATTCTTATAACATGACTACAAAAGTGCAAGAAAAAACGGACCCTATAAAATATTATAGCTGATACTGAGAAGTGGCAGTGAGCTGTGCTCCCAGTCAGCCACACGATCACAAAACAAACAACACTCCACAGTGTACTGTGTTGTACACACTGTTTTTTAGATATCGTGTGTTGTGTTTTCACATCCTATCACGTCTACAAAATGCCCATTTTTTACTCAGGATATTTTCAATTTATGATGGATCTATCAGGATGTAACTCCATCATAAGTTGAGGAGCATCTGTGTATCCTTTCTTTCTTTTACCTGACTCTACCTCTCAACAAAATACTATCACTTCAAAAACTCTTCATGTGTAATAATTTATGCTGTACATTACTGAAAAATACCTTTGGGCTACTATATGCTATACCTTTTGGGGAGCGAGAATCCTCTGCCTGAACTTTTCAACCGTTTCTTGACCCATAGAAGACCAAGTGTTCACAAAGGCTTCTGCTTTGTCTTGTCTAAGATGGATGTTCTCTAATTGCTGCTGCAAAGCTGTTGGCTTCACATTGTGATATACCGCCTGTTAAAGAGAAAAAATATTACATAAATCTTTCATATTCATACAAAGATCTTAAACTGTAATCAATACAAAATTATTTTTAAATGATTTAAATGAAAAGAATATTTCGCATTCCTATTCCAGTCATTTTTGGTTATTTTACAAATAATAAAACACACAACAAAGGATCAGAAGGTTCAGGATCAAATGGCCTAAATTTTTCAGGCTAACTTTTTTTCATTTTTGCCTGTGGTTTAAGCAATCCTAAATCCACTTAATAATCAAAATACTTCTTTATGTTGGTTATGTGCATGGCACCTTATTTAAAATTGTGTTTTTTTATTTCACTTATTTCAAAGAAGTGTACAATGGTTTTGTTTTCCAACTAACAAATTTTTTCCAAGAAGCATTTTCTCATAACTACCTCGTTTACCAATTTCCTCAGTTATATATAATAAAAAATTATAAAATTTTTTAACAATGATACCTGTTCTGTTTCCTACATTACTCTGGAACAACTTTCCCATCAACCTCATGCTGTGCTGTCCTATTCAATGATCCTTTTCTTCTGTTGAAGGACAACCAAGGGTTAGAACCACAGTTATCTTTAGGATCTATAATCTGTATAAGGCTGTAATGGATAACCGGCAGCTTGTCCTCCTTATAGTATCTGTTTACTAGAATGCTCATGAAGCTACAGACTATTTAAGACTATACTTAAAAACAGACTATACTTATTTCACAAGTATTCCTATTTAACCAACCAACAGGAATTTATTGAGGATCTATTTTAAGCCCAGCAATTTCATAGGCTTACACAAGATACACAAAAAATATAATCTTTACTCTCCATAAGTTCAAAATCTAGTGAAGGAGACATAACTGATACATGTAAACCAATGAAAGATTAACTGTGCTCTACTATAATAAGCCAAGGATAAAATCATCCAAATAAAGAAAGACAGCAAGTATAAGGGGTCAAGGCTGAAATAAAGGAGGTATGACTTGAACAGGAGCTTAAATAATGAACAGAATTTAGATAAGAAAAGATGCAGAATGGCAGCTCGGTAGGAAGAAATATTATGACAATACTTCTTTTCTAAATGTCCTATTTATCCCCCTAGTCAAATGTATCCCCCAAATCATTTATTTGTTAAATAAAATGTGTTCATTTTTCCAAATTATTATAGCAAGTAGCAATGAATTCAAATCTCTTATAACTGTCTCCAATGAGTCTCGATTCATATTTTCAAATACTTTACAAATCTTCAAATAATTTTACTACATTGCAACTCTTGAGTAAAATATATTCACAGCTTCCATCTTGCACACTTTTTTATAAAAACATAGAAAGTCGTATATATCATAGCACTAAAAATATGTCACGAACTATGGTCAGGAAATTTGAAGCAATAAAAATACCTGTTCTAAAATAAATGATATTGTTTCAAGAACTAAGTGAAGATCTTGTTTCTCTAGAGAAAATGCAGCTTGAAGTTTTTCTTCCTCTTCTTCACTGAAACTGTTCTCAGCCTACAACACAAATAATAATCTATTAGTACACATTCAGGTATTCGAAACTTATACTTGACAGAAAATTCACTTATTCATATATGAGATGAAAACTTTAAAGAAAAGTGAATATACGGTGAAAAGAAATTGATACACTTGTAAATTTCTAAAATGTATGGTGCCCATTATAGATTTTTGTAAACACAGCAAATTGAATTAAAAGTCATAATTATGAGCTTCAAAGTTCTGTACTGCAGTATCCTAAAGAACTACTGAGATACACAGATGATTTTTAACTTTAATTAAAAAAAAAACCTCACTTCTGTGCTTTTATATTTCTTGTGCCTGATTTTCATAATTCTTCCATTTTATTTCATGATCAGCAGTCATTTCATGAAGCTGCCTGCATGCCCCATGACAACAGTACCTTCATCCTCCAGTTTGCTGTTTCTAGTCTGCTATGGTCAGGAAGCCAGATGGCTGACCTCTCAGAATATACAGCATAGTTACTTCACTAGGCTTTGTATGAGGCCTAAAAGTCTCTCCAATGGAGGCAAGTATATGAGTTTTTTTATTGCATGAGTTGTGACTGCTACTTTTGAAGCTGAGAGGCCACAAATGTTTATTTCTGAATTCTGAGCTGTGGAAGTTCATCTGACTTCCATCGGTGTTTCCCAATGCAGACTGTTAGCATGCTGGATTGGACAATTCTTTGTGCAAGACTGTCTTACACATCGCAAGATCTTTAAAAGTCCCTGGCTAGTAAATGCCATCAGTACTCCTCCACACATTGTAGCAAAACAAAAACAAAAACAAATCCCATGTATCTGTGTATGCTAGGATGAGCCAGGAAGATGGCCAGTTCAAAAAAGGACCCCCAGGCTGGGCACGATGGCTCATGCCTATAATCCCAGCACTTTGGAAGGCCAGGAGTTCAAGACCAACCTGGATAACATAGCAAGATCCTGTCTCTACAAAAAATTTAAAAATTAGCCAGGTGAGGCCGGGCACGGTGGCTCACGCCTATAATCCTAGCTCTCTGGGAGGCTGAGGCGGGCGGATCATTTGAGCTCAGGAGTTCGAAACCAGCCTGAGCAAGAGCGAGACCCCGTCTCTACTAAAAATAGAAAGAAATTAATTGGACAACTAAAAATATAGAGAAAAAATTAGCCGGGCATGGTGGCGCATGCCTGTAGTCCTAGCTATTTGGGAGGCTGAGGCAGGAGGATCGCTTGAGCCCAGGAGTTTGAGGTTGCTGTGAGCTAGGCTAACGCCACGGCACTCACTCTAGCCAGGGCAACAGAGTGAGACTCTGTCTCAAAAAAAAAAAAGATCAAACCCTGAAACTGTCTAGGAAAAAAAATGTACACCTTTCCTTATATATTCTTAGCAGGCAAGTATTACATGCATACATTCCTATCTTCAGTAGCTTCAGTTTTCAACAAGTACACCTTCTCCTCTCCACTCCACTACCTCTGATGGCATAGCATTCAAGCACCTCTATAGAATACTTAAGTCACTCAGTTAACTTTAAGATAGACAGAATTTATTCTCAACGCCAGATGTGACTGAAAGGGTCAAAAACAAACATCACAATTGCCCCTGCAAGTGTTCCATCCTCCCTCAGTATGAAGAACAAAAAATGTGTACGAGAGTTTCTGATCCCATATTGTTTTACATATTTAAGAATGCAGCCATCAGCTCAAGAAATAAAACAGAACTTCTATTATCTACTGCCTGCATCATTCACTTTTGGGCTGATTTAGAAAATGTTTCATACTCCTTTCTGAGATTTAATGTAATGGGGTAAATAACGGATTCTGGAGCCAGACTGCCTTTTTAGCTAGCTGTGTGACCTTGGGCAAGTTACTTAATTGGTTTCTATCTCAGTTTCTTCATAGATAAAATGAGGATGACAATAGTACCTACTTCTTCAAGTTGCTATAAGGATTAGATGAGTTAACAATACAAAGCCATGAGAATAGGAGCAGTCATGGAGGGAGCAATGTAACTTTATGAATAGCAAATGCCACAGAATGTTGCAATTGTTGTTCCTCCTGTTTCTCCATCTACATCATAAATTCCTTATAGGCAGAAATATAGTGACCTACATTTGTTTTGTGTCATGATAAGAAAAAGAATTAACTCCAAGAATATTTGAGTGCCAACTATATAAGTAGCAATGTATTAGGTATAAGAAGTATAAAGATGAGTAGCCATGATCCTCAAGACATTTAAGGCCAGAGGAAGGTAAATTGATAAAAAGGTTTAGGGATTTGGTGGCCTTCTAATCATGAAACAAATACTTATGATGCAGTACTAAAGTGGGGTAGGAGTGAACCAAGTGTTTTGGAGGCACAGAAGAGAGAACAACAAACTCTGCTGAGAAAGAGACTGCAAAATGCTTGAAGGATAGTTTACTCAGTAAATAAGGGAAGAAGGACATTTGTAGGCAAGGGAAGAGTATATGCATAGACACATAGTTGAGAAAGTTCATAGCAAGTTGTAGTAAAAGGGTACTGTCCAGTGTGAATGTACCACTTTCAAAGTGGGGAGGATGAAGGTTGCAGCCATATTATAATGAGTCTTGCACACAATGTTAAGGATTTTAAACTTTTCTCCATAGGGCAGTGGATAGTCACTCATGGCTCTAAACACTATAAAAATATGATCAATCTTTTTTTTAGGAAAAAAAATATTTAGAAAGTAACTGGGATAGTATTATGAAGAAGTGATAGGAATCAAGAAGGTTACAGGAAGGATACCTTTTTGAGGGTAACTATTGTCATCTAAGGGAGAAATAATAAGGATCTGAACTAGGACTGTGAGAAGTTGGATTTTAGAGACATTTCAGAGGGAGAAAAGACATGGCCCTGGTGCTGGCCCCCGGGCAGGAAAAAGAAGTGGAAAGAATAAGAGTCCCAGTTCTCACTGGGTGGTGATAACTGGCACCAGGCAGAGCTGTTAGTGGCTGCTCCATAAACACGTGTCAGATGGAATTAAATTTTTATAACCTGATAAAGAAATTAACCTGGATTGGTACCAGGCAGTGAATTACTAAATATCCATATGTCTAAAACAATCACACCCTTAAGGTAAAAGTGAAAGAGGAACAAAATTAAATGAAAGATTAGATACTGGCTGATAGCAAATACCACAGGATTATTTTTAAGGGAAAAAAAATGAAACCATAAAATCAGAATTTTCCCAAAGCATGTTCCACTGAACATTAGTCCCAAAATGTATACCATAACAAAACAGTTCCAAGGTCAAACACATTTGGAAAATGTTAAACACCACATTCACCCTTAAATACTTACCACAAATACTAGCACATAAAATACTCTGAAAAGTTCCATAATAAAATAAAATTAACTTTATTGAAAAGAGAGTTTCCCAAATTTTTAACCATGGAATATTATCAAATCTTCCATAGACCCAGTGTCCCTGAGAACACACTGGAGAACATTATACCGTGCAAAAAGTTCTCCAGATAATAACAGAGACTTTCATGAAATCAGAAGGAAGTATTACAAGCTACAGAAATACAAAAATACATACCTTCAAGTGAAGTTTTTGAAGAATCCGAGTGAGCAATCGTGGAAATCTTCCTATATCTATTGCATTTATCAGTGACACTGCTTTTTTCATGCTAAATAAATTTGTAAAACAAAGTTTTAAAATGAGTTTTCCAAGTTGAACTGTACTTGCTATAGTTGTCTGTAAGTTTTCATTTCAACAACTCTGATTGTTGTATGCTAAGTCTGCGTAAAATAAAGAATAACAGAGAAGAGGCAGGGCAATCTGAACATTTCCAAAAACATGCCTCCAAAATGACTTCTGCTGAAAGGCCCCATCTGGCAAATTTCCTTTCCTTGGGGCAAAGCAAACTACTAGGGGCAGCTTGTACTCTGTGGGGGAATGGCATTAATTTAGCAGTGGTTGTTTATGTAAACACTTAACCCAAAATGGAACTCTGAAGGGGAGCAGCAACTAAGGCAAACTACTAAAAACATAAAGAATATTTACTGTTCAGCAAATAATGGAACTTAAAAATATATATACATTACATACAAAGTCACCTGGGGTCACTAAGCACACAGTTGTTTTAAAATGTTTCAATTGTAATAATCAACTTTAAATGATGGGATGAGAAAAACTCTACTGCATCATATTGGATAGGTTTACCAACGAAGTATGTGATTCCCAGGACATTGATATGAGGAAAGGAACTGGCAATCAGGACCAAAAAAATTCAGTAAGTAGGAAAAACTTTAAAATGACAGCTCTCACTGGGGAAAAGAATCCTTATTCAATAAATGGTGCTGGGAAAATTGCATAGCCACATGTAGAAGACTGAAACAGGATCCGTACCTTTCACCTCTCACAAAAATCAACTCACAGTGGATAACAGACTTAAACCTAAGGCATGAAACTATAAGAATTCTAGAAGAAAATGTTGGAAAAACTCTTACAGACATTGGCCTAGGCAAAGAATTTATGAAGAAGACCCCAAAGGCAATCACAGCAAAGACAAAAATAAATAAATGGGACCTGATCAAATTAAAAAGCTTCTGCACAGCCATGGAAACTATCACAAGAGCAAACAGACAACTTACAGAATGGGAGAAAATATTTGCATGTTACACGTCCGATAAAGGGCTGATAAGTAGAATCTATACAGAACTCAGGAAAATCAGCAAGAAAAAATCAAACAACTGTATCAAAAAGTGGGCAAAGGACATGAATAGAAACTTTTCAAAAGAAGATAGACTAATGGCTAACAATCGTATGAAAAAATGCTCAATATCCCTAATCATCAGGGAAATGCCAATCAAAACCATAATGAGATAATCACTTATCTCCACTGAGAATGGCTTTTACCAAAAAGTCCCAAAACAATAAATGTTGGTGTGGTTGTGGAGAGACAGGAACACTCATATACTGCTGGTGGGACTCCAAACTAGTGCAACCTCTGTGGAAAGCAATATGGAGATACCTCAAAGAGATGTTAAGTAGAACTACCATTTGATCCAGCAATCCCGTTACCGGGATTTGTCCCAAAGGAACAGAAGACATTCTATAAAAAAGACATCTGCACTCGAATGTTTATAGCAGCACAATTCACAATTGCAAAGATGTGGAAACAACTCAAGTGCCCATCAATACACGAGTGGATTAATAAAATGTGTTATATATATATACCATGGAGTTCTACTCAGCCGCAAAAAACAATGGTGATATAGCACCTCTTGTATTATCCTGGATAGAGCTGGAGCCCATTCTACTAAGTGAAGTATCACAAGAAAGGAAAAACAAACACCACACGTACTCACCATCAAATTGGTATTAACTGATCAACACTTAAGTGCACATATAGTAATAACATTGATCAGGTGTCAGGCAAGTGGGAGGGGGGAGGAGGAGATGAGTATATTCACACCTAATGGGTGCGGTGCGCACCGTCTCGGGATGGACATGCTTGAAGCTCTGACTCAGATGGGGCAAAGGCAATATATATAACCTAAACATTTTGTACCCCCGTAATATGCTGAAATTAAAAAAAAAAATTTTAAATGACAGCTCTCTTCTTCAGGAAGATTTCTGCCTAATCCAGGCACAAAGAAGTTACTCTCCAACTTAAATTACTTGTCCATATACTACAGTAGTTTTTCTGTTCACACACCACCTGCACTATTATTTTTCATTAAATTGAGTCATTTTTACTTAAATAATTTTATTTAAAAAAAGAACGTTACATTACCACCACGGGCAGCCAACTTTACCTACCATACATACAAATCGACCAAATATAAATAAAATAGAAACAAAAGCAATTTTAAGTATGGCTAGATACGGTTACCAGCCCAAAACTCCTGGCCTGAGGCCTATTCAGTCTCGATCTAAAAGGGGCATTAACACGGGCTAGGTACTAAAGACCCTGCAGCACCAGTGTGAGCCTTTCTCACCATCAGGTCTGAAAGAGAACTGAATACGGAAACGGAATACCGTTCCACGTGATCTGGCAGTACGCAGGGTACCCCAGGGAACCTCCGATACCCAACTCCGCGAACACTCATACTGGCCCCAGCTGCCAGGCGCACTGAAAGCCCCACGCAGACGGACCGCCGTGAAGGTGGCGGCGCCACACGGTCCCACGCGCACCTCTGCGGCAGCCCAACCCTCCCAACCCGCGCCCGCCACGGCGCCCAGGCAACAGGTAGCGGAGCAGGGCCATCCTTGCGCGGGCCCTGTCCGCGCCACAAGTGTTGCCGCAAGTGCTCAGCGGATCAGCTACCTGGGGCTCTCCCGCAGGATCAACGCCGCGGACGCCGCCATCCTCGTAGCTAGCGGCCCCGCCCGGCCACCGCCCGACAGCTGCGCCGAACGCAGCCAATGGCGGCCGCGGCGGACGGAAACCCGGAAGGCCCAAGCTGCGCTGCGGCCGCCGGGGCCTCGGACTCTGGCGGGCCGGGCGCCGTGAGACCTGTCCTGCGATGCCGGAGGACAGAGGGGGTGAGCTCTTGTCCTCCCCGCCAGTCTAGTCGTGTCAGAGTTAGGCTGTGCCTGTAGATTTATTTATTTATATGTATGTATTTGCTTATGTAGTAGGTATGTACGCACTTGGATAGATGGGGTGGGGTGTGTGTGTGTGAGAGAAAGAAGATAGATAGATAGATAGATAGATAGATAGATAGATAGATAGATAGATAGATAGATAGATAGATAGATAGATAAGATAGATAGATAGATAGATAGATAGATAGATAGATAGATAGATAGATAGATATTTTTTTAATTGGGCAGGTTTAAGCAAGTCCCGCGGCGGTTGGCCCGCGGAGAGGCGGGCGGTGGAGCGGGCTCGCGTGCCCAGAACACCCGGCATCCCCGAGCAGGAGAGGCAGTGCCGCCAGCTGCATAGCGGGCACTGTGTGATCAGCCCCTCCTGTATCTGCATCCCCGAAGTGAAGCTTTGCGGGGCGCCACCCGGAGCTTGTATTATGTACGTTCGATTCCTTCAACAACATTCATTGAGGGCCTACTATGTGCTGAGCACTGTAGTAGGCACTGGAGATACAGAAGACCTAAATTCCTGCCCTCGGGGTTTGCCAGCAGTTCAAATGGTCCAGCGATTGTTGCGACCCTCTTTTCAGTCTGACACTGCATAGTAAGGGAAGTGAACCGCCACAGAGCGTGCCGTCACGGATCTCACCAGAGAGTGGGGAGACAAAGCGCTCTCACTCATACCCTGGCCTGCCTCGGAGAAGAACGTGGAGTGCGTCAAGGGGATTCAGAGGTGGGAACAGTGAAGGGCTTGGGAGGTAGATCAGGAAGAGCTTGCTGGGGCAGGTGGCTTACACAGTGGGTCGGCAGAGACAGAGGGTGAGGCTGTGCATTTCAGGGCAAGGGAGAAGAGTGTACAAAGGCGCAGGGGTGGAAGAGCTCTTTGAACCGAGTTAGAACAGTCAGGAATTTAGGCTACAGGAAGCTTTAATGACAGGTTGTGGCATATGCACTTAATCTGGTAAGCAATAAGTAGCCATTAAATGTTGGAGTTTTTTAAGTGTTTTCAAGTAAAGAAATTTTTTGATGGGAGCTCTTTTTTTGGGTTTTTTTTTTTGAAGATTACTGTCAGAGTGATGAATGGATTGGAAAGAGGTAAGCAGGAAAGCTGTCTAGGAAAGTATTGCAATAATTGATGGAAAGCAGTATAGTTCTGTGGTACTAAAAAGGCACTGGGGAATGAAAAGATAGTGGGTGGATCAGCAGTGGAATCTTAAAGAGCAGGCAAAAGATTGAATTTAATTTTCCTTCCTAATTATGTTTTACTTAAATTATTATTTAAATTAGTTGGCATTCCTGGAGCAGCCCAAAAACATCCTAACTGAAAGGAGAAACCAGATTGCAAATTAAAAGTTAATAATCTCCACATGGATAATTGAGTCAATTATACAGTGTGTTGAACACATAACAAATATATTTCGTTCCACAGTATTCAACACACTCCCTAATGTATGCGTAAGTGAAAAAGATATATGTGAATCTACATAAATTATAGGTCTCAGATGCACACATGGATTACCTTACCTGCAACTTTAAAAAGGTCCCAGTTCCCTCAACCTTTGAATCATTTCCTTTTTGTTTTGACCCATTGCCTCAAGTAGAGCCACTAAACAGCTAAAACTGTTTCAGATCTTTAGTGAAGTTCATCTCCTCCTCGATTGCCTGGGCGCGGTGGCTCACGCCTGTAATCCTAGCACTCTGGGAGGCCGAGGCAGGCGGACTGTTTGAGCTCAGGAGTTCGAGACCAGCCTGAGCAAGAGCGAGACCCCGTCTCTACTAAAAAAAATAGAAAGAAATTAATCGGCCAGTGGCGCATGCCTGTAGTCCCAGCTACTCGGGAGGCTGGGGCAGAAGGATTGCTTGAGCCCAGGAGTGTGAGGTTGCTGTGAGCTAGGCTGATGCCACGGCACTCACTCTAGCCTGGGCAAAAGAGTGAGACTCTGTCTCAAAAAAAAAAAACATAGCTGGGATTTTGAGCAAAAGAGCATCAAGATGGTCCAAGTCCCAAATCTGTGTAACCTTGGACAAAGTGCTTGATCTCACTAAGCTTTCCATTCCTGATCTGTAAAATGGGAATGAGAAGAATGCTCTCCTGGAGTGTGGTGAGAATGAATTGTGATGTGTACGCACAAGAAATACCCTATCCTCCTTAGAAAACAAAACACAGACCTCTAAGATTTTCACAAAAGACAGTCTCTAGTAGGCACAGATGCCACTCACTCAAATTCTCTTCATTTCCAATGACAGGCTCATTATTTCTTATTACCACTTGTTGCTATAAAGGCTTAATGCTGTGAATAATTCCATCCCTCAGATAAGAACCTCACCCAAGATATTTCTGCATTCTCTGGAGTATAAGCGTGTATATCCATGAAAAAGTCCTTTTAGTTGTCTCTCTGTTGCCACCTTCTATAGAGCAAAAAATGTACTTCTTAGAGGCAGAATTTCAACCACACTTTATCCTTCACCCCTAAATTTGAAAACCCATCTTGAAGATGAATCCAGAGCCCAGATCTGCAGCCCCTGATCTATTATGGCTACCAAGCCATGCGGAATACCTAGAGGTTTTTTCATATCCTTGCCTTCATCACAAACTTTCACCATGTTCACCTTTTTTACATTCTGTGTTAGCCTGTGTTCTCTAGAAAACAACCTGAGTTACATGCTAGTGCCTTATTGGGGACTATAATTACAAGGAAGTAGGAGTGAGGGCAAAAGAGAAGTAAGAAAGGGGAGGAGGAAAGCACATACAGCATGGAATATTATCCAACTGGTTACAGCTTCTAAAGCTAGCTTATTTTTCAGTATTGTGGGATATTTCTAAAGAAACTATTTAAAGTCACTGTGTCATGGAACAGCCTGGGGGTGGGAGTGGAAGAAAGAAATTTCTCTGCAAACTCTTTCCAATTTTTTCTCTCTCGTTGGCCACAATTTGTCCTATGGCTCATACCACCCTTGCACTTCTGGGTTGTGTCATCTGGGTGCCTCTAGGCAGCCCTGCTGGAGAATCCAGAGCTTCCGTGGGTCTGATAGAGTAGAAACTGAGTCCTGGAGCTGTAAGAGAAGAGGAGCTCGTGGCTAAACGTCTGCCCACACTCTCCTCCAGACTCCTTCCCCCTGCCCTGCCAAAGGGTGGCAATGAGTGACAGGAGAACTCTTCAGAGTTCCCAGGGGCCATTTTGTTGGGAAAGTAGAGGAACATACTGAAGCCCAGGAAGCAAGTGGCGATGAGCTTATCTAGAGAGGTATGTAATATATCTGGAGATAGTTACATTCTGTTAATGAAGTCTCAAAACAAGAGTTTCTTGGGCCCGGGATGCTTCGGTCTTTATTGTGCAATTTTTTCAATTCACATATACCTTGTTTTCCCAAAGTACATCACAGCACAGGTTGGAGTGAGGTCTGGTGTCAGCCCTCCCACTATATCCTGGGAGGTAACACTTCCTTCTGGATATGAGCTCTGTTCTTTTTGAAGGGAGTTAAGCGTTGTTTGTGGTCTCTGCCTGTAGCCTCAGTTTGCACTCACCCTCTCCTTACTAGGCATGGTTTGTGTATTTGACAACCAATGAAGTAAAGCCAAGGTCTGGGACCCGTTTTCTTCTAGAGGTCTCCTCTAACATTAAGTAAACTCTGGATACACCAAAGAGTCCCACCCAAATCTATCCTTCAACATTCTAGTCCCAAATGCAAATGATTAGAGAAAGGTTAATACCTACTCACCCACCAGAACAATATCCAAGCCCCAGGATCCTAGTCCAGCTGAAATGACCTTTTAAGTAAGTTTTTAATATATACTGTCAAATTGGAGGGTACAGGCATTTTATGATGTGCCCAGACTGTTCTGTCAGTGAGTTGGCTGATTGTGTGGCCCAGGTCCTTAATAGTTTGAAAGTCTGTAGTCCTACAACTTGTCCTGAGTTAATCAAAGAGTCACACCAGGGCAGAGGACTAGAACTACCTGCCACCCGTGCCCTACTGCCAGACTGACGAGAAGATGCAAACATCCTATTCAGCTGCTTTGTCACATTTGCTTGCAGAAGCCAATGGCCCAGTTATCTCCTTCCCACCCCCGCACTGTACACACACCTCCCCTTCTCCACACCATCACTTAGATGCAGTTTTTAGCCCTGTTTTTAGCTCTGCAGTCAGCACTTCCCTCATAGGTGTAAGAGAATCAATTGGAGTGTAATTGAACAACACGTTTCTTGGTGGTAAAGATGTAATTGTTCATTCCACAATTTCTCCCCAGATTCCCAGGGGAATGAAGTTTTTAAATTAAATATTTTTGTTTATGAATTATGTGAATGTTGTTTAATATGATATACACAAGGAATAAAGAACACTTGGACATAATCTGTTCTCTGAGTATTTGCGTAACAGGCTATAGTGTGGAAAGAAGTGAGAAGCTGAGAGAAAAAGAAAGAATCATATGAAGGTTGCAGGCCACATTTGCCCATGAAAATCAGTATTTATGTTCTCCCAACCTTAGCCAAATGGTGGGGAGGGGAGAGGAGGGAAAACTTTATTAAAATGTAGCAAAAACACACTTTGTGATAAATGAACAGATCTTATTCTAATCTATTCTCAAAGTTGAAAACCATCTCAAATTATCACCCTTCCATTTTCATTTGCACCTAATTTCCTCCATTCTCCCTCCGAGAGGGCTGCGCCATTAAAGGAACTGATATTTACACGTAGGGTGTGTGAAAGACTGAGTGGTTTCTTCAGTAATTTTCACCAGTGAACACTGTTTGAAAAGAATCAGATGGTGCTTCCCATGCAGACATGTCAGAGTAAGGCAAGAATATAGGTTGCCTTTTACCCAGCGACTGGTAAAGGAAATAAAAAATAGTAAACACCACAAATAGACAACAGGAAAAAGAAATCCACTCATCAACAGCAAACACAGAAAGAAGCATAACTTAATAATACACTTGGAAAAAAATATCCGAAAAGAGAAGAAACAGAGCTTCTGCCTTTGCTAAGCTGGGTCACAAAGATGGTCCCGACTTGTTGAAACAGTGCTAGGAAAAGAAAGTTTCCGCAAAACCATGAGAATGTTTTTTCTATCCCCCAAATTGGAGAGCAGCAGAATTAGAGCTGAACTGGTAGCCAAGAAAAAGCCACGGGAAATCCCTGGAGAACGTAAGTCCCTGCAGGCCAATGCAGGACTGGGTGGAGATCAGAGGATGCTCCAGGGGTCGCTCTATCCTTGCAGCTGAGCGAGGGGAAATAGAGCAGTAAGGCAGAAAAAAATTGCATTACATCTAATTATCCCAAATGATAAATAGGGAGCTAGCAAATTTGAAGATAAGAGAGAAAATAAGAGTAAGAGATAGACTGAGGCAAAAAAAAAAAAAAAAAGCAAAGCAGTAGAAAAGGTTATATTGTAGCTGCAGTGAAAATAGCCTTCCCTCAACCTCCCTGCCTCATTGTTAACAGTGGCTAAAACCCACACACACCCTACTCCTTTCCCTATGCTAAGTGGAAATGAAATGAGGAAGTGAATAGCCAGGGCTGACTCAAGAGGAATCAGAGGCCCTGGGCCTCCACAATTAAGGAAGGGCTGATCTGGAGCTTGGGCTATACCCTCATGAGTTGGACCTGCCCCTACCAAGCGGAGTGAATCCTGACACAGCACAGTTAACAAAATCTCGGAGCTGAGACAGTAAAAACTAAATCCACTAACAAATGCTACCCTCAGTCCCAGCTTCTTTTTAAGCTCATATTAATATTAAAAAGTAGACAGAATGCAATACTGAGCCATCAAGCTAGAATCCTAGATGGAAAGATAAACACGTCTCCCATTAATCAGCAAAAGAACCAAGAAGACACAACATCAGAGAAAACAGAGGTCTGGGCAGAGAGGTGCATGCCAAACACAGGCAGGATAGGAAGAAATGACATGACAACTAGGCAATTATCCTATGGAAAAATATACGAAAGAAAGGTATACAGCATGCAAAAACAGATGAAAATTCCATATGAATGCTCCTTAAGATAGAACTCAATGAGGAAATTGATTCATTGGAATAAGAACTAGAACACAGCGTGATAAAACAAAAAAATCAAATATATAGCACAAAACCAAAGAAAGAAATTGAGTACTAAAAACACACCATTTCCTGTCATATAAATTAGAAACTGCAAGAAAAAAATTAGACCCGATTTCAAATTGAATTATTGTCAGAGAGGATGGGCTACTCACAGTAAAAGCAGAGAAGTGAGCACAAAGTATACTGAAAACAAAAGCCAACATAAGGATCACTTTGTCCCCAAAGCAAAGAACCTGATGAATAGACACAAAAATACATTCAAATATTGTGTAAAGAGTCTGACTCCATTTTTGAGGTTTGACGGCTGACAGTTTTCAAGCTCCCCGGCTCCCTCTCCCCCTTCTGCCTCACATCTGGGCAAAGTGTTAAGGAAACCCAGTGCTAACTTCTTTGGCACTGGTGAGAAATTCAAACCACATAAGCCCCAGACTGCATGTGGCGACCTCGCCCTGGTCCCAGTCCCTAACCACCATAAAACCCAGTTGCTCTTGCCTCCCTCTCAAGCAATTTTGGGATCTGCTCGGGAGTCTGCTCTGCCGTCCCCCAGGAAGCCTCATTATGAGAGTAATAAATATTTTGACATCTCCCTGCTGCATGTGTGGCATCTTCAGTCTAGACACCAAACCAAATTTAGGGCGGGGAGTCCATTTTGCCTCTGTGGGATATCAAAACAATATTTAACAGAAGACATTTTCCCATTAATTTTGGACAAACTGAATCTGCAGTTTAATGCAAAAGCAAATTGTTTTCCAGAAGGACTGATACAGAATGATGAGGCTGAGACAAATTCTGGCAAAATTACCAAACTTCAAAAATAAAGAAAAATTTCTTCAGGCAGCCAGATGAAAAAAGAAAGTCATTTACGAAAGTAAAATCATCAATAACTCTCAGCCTTCTCCATAGCAATGTCTAGAAAGTTTCGAGAACAGTATATTATGTCCAGCCAACATGCTATTCAATTATTAAGGCAAAAGTCAGATATTATCAAACACGATTGCGTTCATGACCTTCAAGAGCTTTTCTCTTTGGAAAAACTGATAGTAGAAAACAAGCCAACCAAGAGGTTAATGAAAATAAAGAATTCAGGAATGAAAATGCTATGGCATGCAATGAACATTAAATCCATACACAGCTAAAACTTAATTAATTTATGAAATTGAATATAAATGTTATAATGCTTGAGAAGGTAAAATCCATATGTAGCTTAAAGAACTAATTTTAAAATGGACAAAGTAGGTGGAATAAAGTTTTAAGAGTCCTAATTTCTTTATCTTTCATAGCAAAGAATCAACAAATGCTATCTTAAATGAAACACATCCCTTAAAATAATAAATTGACTATAACTTAAAGCTTTTAGTAATCTTTTTAAAAACTTTGCAAAGGTGACAATCTGGAGAACTGTAGTCTGACCATGGCTCATGAACTGTGGAAAAATTTTGCTTGTTCATTTTGTTTCACCTTCTCAGTAATGACATAGACAATGTAACCAGACAGATTTTTATTTTGAAAACAATGAAACAACTTAATATCTACAGTTTGCTTCATGAATCATATTGTCACTATTCCTAAAGGCATTTAAGTTACGACCCCTGCCTTAGAGGAATATTTTAGAAGCAAACATCTCTTTTTTAAAGAAACAACTCTCTAAAATATAGCTGTTTCTTCAGTTTCTTTTCCTTCTCTATCTACTTTAATAAAATCATTTCTACCTATCTATATCATATACATTACATATATAGCATATAAATTGAGATTTAAATACAAATATGCATAGAGCAATCTCCAGAATTAGGCTTGGTTAATGTTCACAATTATTATTTCTGGTTAATGAGATTTTCTGTAACTTTTCAACTTCTACTTTGTACTTCTTTGTATTATTTGAATTTCCAATAATGAGAATGGATTATTTTTACAAAAACAGTAAAGTCATTACTCAAAAAATAATGAAAACAAAAACAATTAGTTATGCGATTAGGATTTTTTATATTAGGTACGAAAATAGGTTACATACCAATAAAAATACTTTGGGGGACCTAAACATTAACATCATTCTTATGGTAATTTCTAAATAATATTAATTCACTAATCATTATCAAAATTGAAGATTTTCTTGTGTTAAAGGAAAGAAGGTCCAAAGTAAGTTATTAATACTACTGCATTTGGGGAAAAATGCAAGCATATCTCCTTAATATAACTGCCTATCTTTTATTTACACGGGATTTTAAAAGGTTCTCTCTTTCTTGTTTGCTTAGATTAGTAAATTAATAAGATGAGTGCAATTACTTTCCTTCAGGATCAGAGTCAGCATAGCATTGCTAAGACGAAGTGGTGCTTCTAACAAGCCAGGGAGCGAGAGAGGTTCTTATCAGCCTCCTCAGAGCCGCCGGTCACTACATACAATGTGTAGGACTCTCCCCAGCCTCCTTGTCGTTCCAATGTGCCACGCCCAGCCTCCGTTCTGTGTCTGCAGTCTTATAGTTTCTCTTCTGTGATATACTTCTCCCGACGGTTCCCGTTTCTCCAAAGTGGATTATGTAGAAGTATTTTGGTTGTTACAATGCCTTAGGAACACTGCTAATATATAAATGGGCAGAAATCACAGTCTCACTAACCATGAATTGTCCACCCAAAGTGCCAATAGCATCTGTGTGGAGAAACCAAAACTTCAAGACTACAAGACTCAACTCAGTTCACACTTTCTACTATACAAATCACCTAGTCACCTTTTTCTCTGGACTATCAGAGAGTTTATTATATGAAGCAAACGTTTTAGCAAGGAAGCCTATGTGACTGTGTTTCAGTTGTAAAGGCGTGTGTCCCTCCTCATACTTCCTCAGAGCCCTCAAAATGCCCAGTATCCTGCCAGTATCTGATAGATAAATTTAAACTAATTCAAATCCTTTTACACTGAAGGCTTAATACCTCAGTTGGAAAGCCAGTTTAATTAAATGCTATGTCTATGGGCATAGGAATCTTTGAACACTGTACTCAAAGAGAAATAGGGTGTGTCCCTAAACATGATATTTTTTGATTTCTTGTTTTACTCCAATATAAAATGAATAAATTTTATTGGGACCTTGAAAAATGAATGAAAATACTGCACTTTCATTGTAGCTGTCTTTCCAAAACTCAGGATACTTCACGACACTTTCATGCTACAGCAAAGTAATATTTAAATACTCTGTTTCGAATGTGTCTATAAAATATTCTTTTGAGTCTCTTATGACTTTTTCCTTATTTTTGTATGACAGAATTTGTTGCATCAAGGTCAAACTTGGTAAGTAGGTAATTGTGGAACATTTAATCTAAGGTTCTACTCTAACTTTAAAGTCTATTAACTTGATTACACCCAGTGCCCTGATCTTGGTTTCTAATACCACTCTCCAATAAAAAGAACCTGGACTCCTTGGAGAAATGGCTGATTCTAGGACTGCAGCAGTCAATACAAAATGAGCCTGGAACATCTTACAGTGCAGAAAGTAAGGAAGTGCTAAAGAATTAAATAAATTTTAAAAACCCATAATGATTCATATATGTTAAAGGGACATAAAAGTCAACTGAAAAAACTCCCAATAATAGCCAAAGCTGGAACAATTTCAGCCACAAAATAAACTAAATAGTATAGGATTATATACCAAAGTATAAAATAGATATCCACAAGTCCATACTGATATAAACAAATTATTGAATAAATATTGACTCCTGTAAAGAATTGCAAATAATTTATATAAATGCCCTGCCCTAAAAAGGAGGAAGCATAACTCCCCACTCCTTAATTATGGGCTGCACACGGTGACTTCTTTCTAAAGAGTACAGTATGTAAAGGAGGTGGGAGAATAGAGTAATTTTACAGTGAAGAACCCTGACAAACACTACCTCAGACAGGTAATCAAGGTCAACGTCAGCAGTGATAAATTATGTTGATAGTAAGTACTCTTGGGAAGGTGTCATAAAAATGGCAATTGATCCCTCCAGTCTTCCTTCCAAAAATCCGTACTCCAGTTTAATCATGAGGAAGACATCAGACAAGTCCCATTTCAGGGACATTCTACAAGAGACCTGACTAGTACTCCTCAACACAGTCAAGACCACCAGAAACAAGGAAAATCTGAGAAACCATCACAGTCTAGAAGAGCCTAGAGAGACATGATGACTAAATGGATGGGATCCTGGAACAGTAAAAGGACATTAGGTAAAAACCAAGAAGTCTGGATAAAGTGTGGACTTGAATAATTTATCAATATTGGCTCCTAATTGTAACAAATACACCATCTGATCTAAGATGTCAATAATAAGGGAAATTGGGTATGGGGTATATGAGAACTTTTCACACTGTCTTGACAATTTATCTTTTTTCTAAAACTGTTCTGAAAGTTAAGTTTATTATTTTCAACTTTTTGAATTATAAAGGGAATAGTGCTATCAAAATGACACTTACAGAACTTAGAGATGTCATCGTCCCTGTGCTTCCTCATAGCGGCACAAATCCACATGGGGACTGTCATGAATGCTGCACTGTGCCGCCGCAGCCTCCCCTGGGGAGGAGGATGTATTCCCACGGCTGCTGGGAAGGTTGCTGGCTAACGTCGCTGAGCTGTCCGTCCTCTTCAGGAATCGCCTCACCTAGAGAGCACCGCCTAGCCCAGGGTCACATCCACTTCTCAGGGCAGCCTGTACTAATGACTGGTTATATTTAACAACCAGATCTCTGAAGGAAAAAAATGCCCTAATTTGTAGCATTTGCCAGTTTCTGTAGTGTGAATGTTTCCACCATGGCCCATGTCAAGCTACCAATGTGTCAATGAATGCACCTAGGGAAGAGATGCATACGATCGCCGCCCTAGCTGCAGTGAGCCAGCTTTAGCACACCACTGTGTCCCCCTGATGTCAACTTGGCACAACGTCAAATAGCCATTTCAACATCACAGCTCCCTGCACAGCCAGCCAAGTGCTTATTGTGATTGCATGGCAGCCCATCCTCTTCCTCTACCCAACCCTGCTTCCTATCCATCCCTTTCTAAGTGTTGCCTCAAAAGCACTCACCTTCCTGCATATGAATCCTTCTCAGATCTGGCTTCCTGAGGAAACTAACTTGCAACAGGGATTTCTTTTTGGACAAACTGACCAAGAAGATTATCATCCAATGGTTGCCTAAAGTTCTTGAAGACAGTTGTGATGATGATGATAATGATGCTAGTGGTGGTAGAAAGGGGAAGACAAAGGAAAGGAAAAGATTTTGTCTGATAGACTCTTGAATTTTATTTGAACAAGCATTCAGAATATTCATCAGGTGCAGCTTAAAAAGTAAAAATGATAATCAAATATTTTAATGAAAATAATTTATGTTACTTTCTAGGAAACCCAGAGGACCTTTTATAACCTTGGCTGTTTTACTTTCATATTCCCTAACATGTTATCCATGATGTCTCTTACCTTTATCCAGCATGGATTTATTAAGTATCTACCTTGTGCCACGCTCTGTGCTAGGGACCTTATATTTAAAAAGCACAGTGCCTCCTCCTAAGGAATTTACACGCTAGTGTGAGGCCAAAACAACAACAACAACAATGAAGGAAAAAATGCAGTGATTGGTGTTAGCACAGGGCACTGTGGGTGCTCTGAATACATCATGATAGCCACCATTTATCAAGTTATGTTTGCTGTGTGTCCAGGATTGGTTTAATGCTTTACAAGCATGATTTCATTAAATCTCACAACAGTCTGGTTTTAGAGTATTGCATATACCATTGCAGCAAGTGATTAAAGGCTTACCTCTTTCATTTTTGGCTTAGTGCTTTAATTAATTGGTCTGACACCTGATAGTTCAGCTCTCTCCCAGCTTGGCAAAGCTCCTGCCAATCGGTCCCTGAGAACACTGCCTATGATGTGTTGCTACCCAGCTCATACAAATGCTTTGGTACCTCTTTCTGAGGCCAAGCTCTTCTGCATTTCCCTAGATTTGGTAGGCCCTTTCTTAGCTTAAATTAGCCAGAGCTGTTTGCAGTTGAAAGACCCTAGCTGGCATTAGCGATAAGCATATGCTGATCATGAAAAGCCAGCAAAGAGTAAGAGTGCAAAGACATGGAGAAGAAAAAGAAGAAATGATAATGTTTGTTACAGTGCTGTTCCTAAAGAATCCAGGGAAATGAGATACATTCCAATTGACTGTTCTTTAACAAGAGAGAAATTTGTTTCACTGAAACTAGAAGAATGGAGGCAAGAAGAGCCATATATAGAGATTCTTACTGGGATTTGGAGCAAGTGAGATAATCAGCACGTCACAGTTATATATTGGACGACCTCTATCATTTCCAAGAAAGAGGCAACATTGCTGAGAGGATGAAGAGGTGATGATTAAAGAGGCTAAATGTTTAAATAGCTGCTGCGGAGAATAGCTGAGGAACTGACTGGACTGAGGAAAGGCACTGTCATCGGAATATGGAATGGCATCGGTCTACATAACCGGGACCCTTCACCACAGACAAAGAAAGAGACATACTGGGAATCAGACGTTTTATCCAAAATGTCTTCTAAATTTTTTTTTCCTAAATTTATTCTTTGTCTTCAGTTATGATTTTGAAGTTAAGAAAAGTTACCAAAATTAAAATATGTTTACCAAATTGAAGTCTATCATAAATTTGAAAACATTAAATTAAAAAATGAAATAAACTTTTGAGTAAATAATCTTTTATCTCAAAGAAGAGGGAAAAATCTCATCTTATTCACACTTAAATAATCTTAAAAAAAATCCCAAATCCATTTGAAAAATAGTTGTCTTGGTTTTGTTCTCTGTGTAAAACCTAAAGTATATATGAATGACCAGCAGAGGACGCCAAAACCACGCATGTATTTTTCTTTTCTCTAGCTTTTAGGAAACTGGATTATTAAAAATTATAAAATGCAAATAATTCTTATTTTTTAAGAATATATGCAAAATTAATAGCGATAGTATAATTTCGTGCTATCCCGCTGCCAAGTTCTATATGGAAAAATCCAAAGCTGGAAAGAGATTCTGAATTTGAAGCAGTTCAAAGAGAAAGCATTCCTCCCTCCCTCTCTCCCTTCCTCTCTCTTACTCTCTTTCCTCTCCCTGGGATTTGTTTGCAGTCACTCCCCAAAAGCAGGTAATTTCTAATCTATTTCTGTCGAAACATTTTATGAGTTGTAGCAACATTTTTTTGGTTCCCATTGCTGGGAGCATATTGGTTACAGGTGTATTGAAAAGAAACAGGAGGGCCTTCGCTCATGCCTCTTAAATCAGACCTTAGGTATATCTCAGGAAAGAGAAGGAACAAGTTATTTTGTGGAAATTTGTTAAAAACCAATTTGCTGCAACAACATACAAGTGTCTCTCCATTTTCTGGATAATACCTGCGTTAGTTAGGGTGTTTTGTTTATATGCAAGAGAATCCGATTCTGACTAAGGGGGAAAGGAATTTACTGAAAAGATAGTGGTTTATATTATTTTGACAATAACTTATAATTAAAATTTGGGGGAAAATAGTTTAAAATAATTAAAACTGATAAGGAGTATATTCTGTACAACTTTATGTTCACAAATTTGAAAATTTAGATGAAACGGACCAAT